>NW_027422503.1:0-50239 GCF_037893015.1 Macrotis lagotis | reverse complement strand
AAGAAAGGGTAACGCAACGCAAGGCACTGTCAGGCAAGGCAAGGCTGAGGCACGACAACGCAAGGCTAGGCAATGCACGGAAGGCAAGCAAAGAGTAACGGAAGGCAAGGAAGGCAGGGGAAAGCAAGGCAAGGCAAGGGTAACCGAAGGAACGGCACGGCAAGGGGAAACAAGGCTAAGGCACCACAATGCACGGCTAGGCAAGGCACGGCAAGGCAAGGAAAGGGTAACGCAAGGCAAGGCACGGTCAGGCGAGGCAAGGCTAAGGCACGACAACGCAAGGCTAGGTAATGCACGGAAGGCATGAAAAGAGTAACGGAATGCAAGGAAGGCAAGGGAAAGCAAGGGAAGGCAAGGGTAACCGAAGGAACGACACGGCAAGGGGAAACAAGGCTAAGGCACCACAATGCACGGCTAGGCAAGGCAGGGCAAGGCAAGGAAAGGGTAACGCAAGGCAAGGCATGGTCAGGCGAGGCAAGGCTAAGGCACGACAACGCAAGGCTAGGTAATGCACGGAAGGCAAGAAAAGAGTAACGGAATGCAAGGAAGGCAAGGGAAAGCGAGGGAAGGCAAGGGTAACGGAAGGAAGACACGGCAAGGGGAAACAAGGCTAAGGCACGACAACGCACGGTTAGGCAATGCACGGCAATGCAAGGAAAGGGTAAAGCAAGGGAAGGAACGGTCAGGCGAGATAAGGCTAAGGTACCACAACGGAAGGCTAGGCAATGCACGGAAGGCAAGCAAAAAGTAACAGAAGGCAAGGAAGGCAAGGGAAAGCAAGGCAAGGCAAGGATAACGGAAGGAACGGCACGGAAAGGGGAAACATGGCTAAGGCACGACAATGCAGGGCTAGGCAATGCACGGCCAGGCAAGGAAAGGGTAACGCAAGGCAAGGCACGGTGAGGCAAGGCAAGGCTAATGCAAGACAACGCACGGCTAGGCAATACACGGCAAGGCAAGGACAGGGTAACGCAAGGCAAGGCATGGTCAGGCGAAGCAAGGCTAAGGCACGACAACGCAAGGCTAGGCAATGCACGGAAGGCAAGCAAAGAGTAACGGAAGGCAAGGAAGGCAAGGGAAAGCAAGGCAAGGCAAGGGTAACCGAAGGAACGGCACGACAAGGGGAAACAAGGCTAAGACACGACAATGCACGGCTAGGCAAGGCACGGCAAGGTAAGGAAAGGGTAAAGCAAAGGAAGGCACGGTGAGGCAAGGCAAGGCTAATGCACGACAACGCACGACTAGGCAATGCACGGAAGGCAAGCAAAGAGTAACGGAAGCCAAGGAAGGCAAGGGAAAGCAAGGCAAGGCAAGGGTAACGGAAGGAACGGTACGGCAAGGGGAAACAAGGCTAAGGCACGACAACGCAGGGCTAGGCAATGCACGGCAAGGCAAGGAAAGGGTAACGCAAGGCAAGGCACGGTCAGGCAAGGCAAGGCTGAGGCACGACAACGCAAGGCTAGGCAATGCACGGAAGGCAAGCAAAGAGTAACGGAAGGCAAGGAAGGCAAGGGAAAGCAAGGCAAGGCAAGGGTAACCGAAGGAACGGCACGGCAAGGGGAAACAAGGCTAAGGCACCACAATGCACGGCTAGGCAAGGCAGGGCAAGGCAAGGAAAGGGTAACGCAAGGCAAGGCACGGTCAGGCGAGGCAAGGCTAAGGCACGACAACGCAAGGCTAGGTAATGCACGGAAGGCAAGAAAAGAGTAACGGAATGCAAGGAAGGCAAGGGAAAGCGAGGGAAGGCAAGGGTAACGGAAGGAAGACACGGCAAGGGGAATCAAGGCTAAGGCACGACAACGCACGGCTAGGCAATGCACGGCAAGGCAAGGAAAGGGTAAAGCAAGGGAAGGCACGGTCAGGCGAGATAAGGCTAAGGTACGACAACGGAAGGCTAGGCAATGCACGGAAGGCAAGCAAAGAGTAACAGAAGGCAAGGAAGACAAGGGAAAGCAAGGCAAGGCAAGGATAACGGAAGGAACGGCACGGAAAGGGGAAAAAAGGCTGAGGCACGACAACGCAGGCCTAGGCAATGCACGGCCAGGCAAGGAAAGGGTAACGCAAGGCAAGGCACGGTGAGGCAAGGCAAGGCTAATGCACGACAACGCACGGCTAGGCAATACACGGCAAGGCAAGGACAGGGTAACGCAAGGCAAGGCATGGTCAGGCGAAGCAAGGCTAAGGCACGACAACGCAAGGCTAGGCAATGCACGGAAGGCAAGCAAAGAGTAACGGAAGGCAAGGAAGGCAAGGGAAAGCAAGGCAAGGCAAGGGTAACCGAAGGAACGGCACGACAAGGGGAAACAAGGCTAAGACACGACAATGCACGGCTAGGCAAGGCACGGCAAGGTAAGGAAAGGGTAAAGCAAGGAAGGCACGGTGAGGCAAGGCAAGGCTAATGCACGACAACGCACGGCTAGGCAATGCACGGACGGCAAGCAAAGAGTAACGGAAGGCAAGGAAGGCAAGGGAAAGCAAGGCAAGGAAAGGGTAACGGAAGGAACGGTACGGCAAGGGGAAACAAGGCTAAGGCACGACAACGCAGGGCTAGGCAATGCACGGCAAGGCAAGGAAAGGGTAACGCAAGGCAAGGCACGGTCAGGCAAGGCAAGGCTGAGGCACGACAACGCAAGGCTAGGCAATGCACGGAAGGCAAGCAAAGAGTAACGGAAGGCAAGGAAGGCAAGGGAAAGGAAGGCAAGGCAAGGGTAACCGAAGGAACGGCACGGCAAGGGGAAACAAGGCTAAGGCACCACAATGCACGGCTAGGCAAGGCTGGAGAAGGCAAGGAAAGGGTAACGCAAGGCAAGGCACGGTCAAGCGAGGCAAGGCTAAGGAACGACAACGCAAGGCTAGGTAATGCACGGAAGGCAAGAAAAGAGTAACGGAAGGCAAGGAAGGCAAGGGAAAGCAAGGCAAGGCAAGGGTAACCGAAGGAACGGCACGGCAAGGGGAAACAAGGATAAGGCACCACAATGCACGGCTAGGCAAGGCTGGGCAAGGCAAGGAAAGGGTAACGCAAGGCAAGGCACGGTCAGGCGAGGCAAGGCTAAGGAACGACAACGCAAGGCTAGGTAATGCACGGAGGGCAAGAAAAGAGTAACGGAATGCAAGGAAGGCAAGGGAAAGCGAGGGAAGGCAAGGGTAACGGAAGGAAGACACGGCAAGGGGACTCAAGGCTAAGGCACGACAACGCACGGTTAGGCAATGCACGGCAAGGCAAGGAAAGGGTAAAGCAAGGGAAGGCACGGTCAGGCGAGATAAGGCTAAGGTACGACAACGGAAGGCTAGGCAATGCACGGAAGGCAAGCAAAGAGTAACAGAAGGCAAGGAAGGCAAGGGAAAGCAAGGCAAGGCAAGGATAACGGAAGGAACGGCTCGGAAAGGGGAAACATGGCTAAGGCACGACAACGCAGGGCTAGGCAATGCACGGCCAGGCAAGGAAAGGGTAACGCAAGACAAGGCACGGTGAGGCAAGGCAAGGCTAATGCACGACAACGCACGGCTAGGCAATACACGGCAAGGCAAGGACAGGGTAACGCAAGGCAAGGCATGGTCAGGCGAAGCAACGCTAAGGCACGACAACGCAAGGCTAGGCAATGCACGGAAGGCAAGCAAAGAGTAACGGAAGGCAAGGAAGTCAAGGGAAAGCAAGGCAAGGCAAGGGTAACCGAAGGAACGGCACGACAAGGGGAAACAAGGCTAAGACACGACAATGCACGGCTAGGAAAAGGCACGGCAAGGCAAGGAAAGGGTAAAGCAAGGCAAGGCACGGTCAGGCAAGGCAAGGCTAAGGCACGACAACGCAAGGCTAGGCAATGCACGGAAGGCAAGCAAAGAGTAACGGAAGGCAAGGAAGGCAAGGGAAAGCAAGGCAAGGAAAGGGTAACGGAAGGAACGGTACGGCAAGGGGAAACAAGGCTAAGGCACGACAACGCAGGGCTAGGCAATGCACGGCAAGGCAAGGAAAGGGTAACGCAAGGCAAGGCACGGTCAGGCAAGGCAAGGCTGAGGCACGACAACGCAAGGCTAGGCAATGCACGGAAGGCAAGCAAAGAGTAACGGAAGGCAAGGAAGGCAAGGGAAAGCAAGGCAAGGCAAGGGTAACCGAAGGAACGGCACGGCAAGGGGAAACAAGGCTAAGGCACCACAATGCACGGCTATGCAAGGCTGGAGAAGGCAAGGAAAGGGTAACGCAAGGCAAGGCACGGTCAGGCGAGGCAAGGCTAAGGCACGACAACGCAAGGCTAGGTAATGCACGGAAGGCAAGAAAAGAGTAACGGAATGCAAGGAAGGCAAGGGAAAGCGAGGGAAGGCAAGGGTAACGGAAGGAAGACACGGCAAGGGGAAACAAGGCTAAGGCACGACAACGCACGGTTAGGCAATGCACGGCAAGGCAAGGAAAGGGTAAAGCAAGGGAAGGCACGGTCAGGCGAGATAAGGCTAAGGCACGACAACGGAAGGCTAGGCAATGCACGGAAGGCAAGCAAAGAGTAACGGAAGGCAAGGAAGGCAAGGGAAAGCAAGGCAAGGCAAGGATAACGGAAGGAACGGCACGGAAAGGGGAAACAAGGCTAAGGCACGACAACGCAGGGCTAGGCAATGCAAGGCCAGGCAAGGAAAGGGTAACGCAAGGCAAGGCACGGTGAGGCAAGGCAAGGCTAATGCACGACAACGCACGGCTAGGCAATACACGGCAAGGTAAGGACAGGGTAACGCAAGGCAAGGCATGGTCAGGCGAAGCAAGGATAAGGCACGACAACGCAAGGCTAGGCAATGCACGGAAGGCAAGCAAAGAGTAACGGAAGGCAAGGAAGGCAAGGGAAAGCAAGGCAAGGCAAGGGTAACGGAAGGAAAGACACGGCAATGGGAAACAAGGCTAAGGCACGACAACGCACGGTTAGGCAATGCACGGCAAGGCAAGGAAAGGGTAAAGCAAGGGAAGGAACGGTCAGGCGAGATAAGGCTAAGGCACGACAACGCAAGGCTAGGCAATGCATGGAAGGCAAGCAAAGAGTAACGGAAGGCAAGGAAGGCAAGGGAAAGCAAGGCAAGGCAAGGGTAACGGAAGGAACGGTACGGCAAGGGGAAACAAGGCTAAGGCAGGACAACGCAGGGCTAGGCAATGCTCGGCAAGGCAAGGAAAGGGTAACGCAAGGCAAGGCACGGTCAGGCGAGGCAAGGCTAAGGCACGACAACGCACGGCTAGGCAATACACGGCAAGGCAAGGACAGGGTAACGCAAGGCAAGGCATGGTCAGGCGAAGCAAGGCTAAGGCACGACAACGCAAGGCTAGGCAATGCACGGAAGTCAAGCAAAGATTAACGGAAGGCACGGAAGGCAAGGGAAAGCAAGGCAAGGGAAGTTTAACCGAAGGAACGGCACGACAAGGGGAAACAAGGCTAAGACACGACAATGCACGGCTAGGCAAGGCGCGGCAAGGCAAGGAAAGGGTAATGCAAGGCAAGGCACGGTCAGGCGAGGCAAGGCTAAGGCACGACAACGCAAGGCTAGGTAATGCACGGAAGGCAAGAAAAGAGTAACGGAATGCAAGGAAGCCAAGGGAAAGCAAGGGAAGGCAAGGGTAACGGAAGGAAGACACGGCAAGGGGAAACAAGGCTAAGGCACGACAACGCACGGCTAGGCAAGGCACGGCAAGGTAAGGAAAGGGTAAAGCAAGGGAAGGCACGGTGAGGCAAGGCAAGGCTAATGCACGACAACGCACGACTAGGCAATGCACGGAAGGCAAGCAAAGAGTAACGGAAGGCAAGGAAGGCAAGGGAAAGCAAGGCAAGGCAAGGGTAACGGAAGGAACGGTACGGCAAGGGGAAACAAGGCTAAGGCAGGACAACGCAGGGCTAGGCAATGCTCGGCAAGGCAAGGAAAGGGTAACGCAACGCAAGGCACTGTCAGGCAAGGCAAGGCTGAGGCACGACAACGCAAGGCTAGGCAATGCACGGAAGGCAAGCAAAGAGTAAAGGAAGGCAAGGAAGGCAGGGGAAAGCAAGGCAAGGCAAGGGTAACCGAAGGAACGGCACGGCAAGGGGAAACAAGGCTAAGGCACCACAATGTACGGCTAGGCAAGGCACGGCAAGGCAAGGAAAGGGTAACGCAAGGCAAGGCACGGTCAGGCGAGGCAAGGCTAAGGCACGATAACGCAACGCCAGGTAATGCACGGAAGGCATGAAAAGAGTAACGGAATGCAAAGAAGGCAAGGGAAAGCAAGGGAAGGCAAGGGTAACCGAAGGAACGACACGGCAAGGGGAAACAAGGCTAAGGCACCACAATGTACGGCTAGGCAAGGCAGGGCAAGGCAAGGAAAGGGTAACGCAAGGCAAGGCATGGTCAGGCGAGGCAAGGCTAAGGCACGACAACGCAAGGCTAGGTAATGCACGGAAGGCAAGAAAAGAGTAACGGAATGCAAGGAAGGCAAGGGAAAGCGAGGGAAGGCAAGGGTAACGGAAGGAAGACACGGCAAGGGGAAACAAGGCTAAGGCACGACAACGCACGGTTAGGCAATGCACGGCAATGCAAGGAAAGGGTAAAGCAAGGGAAGGAACGGTCAGGCGAGATAAGGCTAAGGTACGACAACGGAAGGCTAGGCAATGCACGGAAGGCAAGCAAAGAGTAACAGAAGGCAAGGAAGGCAAGGGAAAGCAAGGCAAGGCAAGGATAACGGAAGGAACGGCACGGAAAGGGGAAACATGGCTAAGGCACGACAATGCAGGGCTAGGCAATGCACGGCCAGGCAAGGAAAGGGTAACGCAAGGCAAGGCACGGTGAGGCAAGGCAAGGCTAATGCAAGACAACGCACGGCTAGGCAATACACGGCAAGGCAAGGACAGGGTAACGCAAGGCAAGGCATGGTCAGGCGAAGCAAGGCTAAGGCACGACAACGCAAGGCTAGGCAATGCACGGAAGGCAAGCAAAGAGTAACGGAAGGCAAGGAAGGCAAGGGAAAGCAAGGCAAGGCAAGGGTAACCGAAGGAACGGCACGACAAGGGGAAACAAGGCTAAGACACGACAATGCACGGCTAGGCAAGGCACGGCAAGGTAAGGAAAGGGTAAAGCAAGGGAAGGCACGGTGAGGCAAGGCAAGGCTAAGGCACGACAACGCACGACTAGGCAATGCACGGAAGGCAAGCAAAGAGTAACGGAAGCCAAGGAAGGCAAGGGAAAGCAAGGCAAGGCAAGGGTAACGGAAGGAACGGTACGGCAAGGGGAAACAAGGCTAAGGCACGACAACGCAGGGCTAGGCAATGCACGGCAAGGCAAGGAAAGGGTAACGCAAGGCAAGGCACGGTCAGGCAAGGCAAGGCTGAGGCACGACAACGCAAGGCTAGGCAATGCACGGAAGGCAAGCAAAGAGTAACGGAAGGCAAGGAAGGCAAGGGAAAGCAAGGCAAGGCAAGGGTAACCGAAGGAACGGCACGGCAAGGGGAAACAAGGATAAGGCACCACAATGCACGGCTAGGCAAGGCTGGGCAAGGCAAGGAAAGGGTAACGCAAGGCAAGGCACGGTCAGGCGAGGCAAGGCTAAGGCACGACAACGCAAGGCTAGGTAATGCACGGAAGGCAAGAAAAGAGTAACGGAATGCAAGGAAGGCAAGGGAAAGCGAGGGAAGGCAAGGGTAACGGAAGGAAGACACGGCAAGGGGAAACAAGGCTAAGGCACGACAACGCACGGTTAGGCAATGCACGGCAAGGCAAGGAAAGGGTAAAGCAAGGGAAGGCACGGTCAGGCGAGATAAGGCTAAGGTACGACAACGGAAGGCTAGGCAATGCACGGAAGGCAAGCAAAGAGTAACAGAAGGCAAGGAAGGCAAGGGAAAGCAAGGCAAGGCAAGGATAACGGAAGGAACGGCACGGAAAGGGGAAACAAGGCTAAGGCACGACAACGCAGGGCTAGGCAATGCACGGCCAGGCAAGGAAAGGGTAACGCAAGGCAAGGCACGGTGAGGCAAGGCAAGGCTAATGCACGACAACGCACGGCTAGGCAATACACGGCAAGGCAAGGACAGGGTAACGCAAGGCAAGGCATGGTCAGGCGAAGCAAGGCTAAGGCACGACAACGCAAGGCTAGGCAATGCACGGAAGGCAAGCAAAGAGTAACGGAAGGCAAGGAAGGCAAGGGAAAGCAAGGCAAGGCAAGGGTAACCGAAGGAACGGCACGACAAGGGGAAACAAGGCTAAGACACGACAATGCACGGCTAGGCAAGGCACGGCAAGGTAAGGAAAGGGTAAAGCAAAAGGAAGGCACGGTGAGGCAAGGCAAGGCTAATGCACGACAACGCACGACTAGGCAATGCACGGACGGCAAGCAAAGAGTAACGGAAGGCAAGGAAGGCAAGGGAAAGCAAGGCAAGGCAAGGGTAACGGAAGGAACGGTACGGCAAGGGGAAACAAGGCTAAGGCACGACAACGCAGGGCTAGGCAATGCACGGCAAGGCAAGGAAAGGGTAACGCAAGGCAAGGCACGGTCAGGCAAGGCAAGGCTGAGGCACGACAACGCAAGGCTAGGCAATGCACGGAAGGCAAGCAAAGAGTAACGGAAGGCAAGGAAGGCAAGGGAAAGGAAGGCAAGGCAAGGGTAACCGAAGGAACGGCACGGCAAGGGGAAACAAGGCTAAGGCACCACAATGCACGGCTATGCAAGGCTGGAGAAGGCAAGGAAAGGGTAACGCAAGGCAAGGCACGGTCAGGCGAGGCAAGGCTAAGGAACGACAACGCAAGGCTAGGTAATGCACGGAAGGCAAGAAAAGAGTAACGGAATGCAAGGAAGGCAAGGGAAAGCGAGGGAAGGCAAGGGTAACGGAAGGAAGACACGGCAAGGGGAAACAAGGCTAAGGCACGACAACGCACGGTTAGGCAATGCACGGCAAGGCAAGGAAAGGGTAAAGCAAGGGAAGGCACGGTCAGGCGAGATAAGGCTAAGGCACGACAACGGAAGGCTAGGCAATGCACGGAAGGCAAGCAAAAAGTAACGGAAGGCAAGGAAGGCAAGGGAAAGCAAGGCAAGGCAAGGATAACGGAAGGAACGGCACGGAAAGGGGAAACAAGGCTACGGCACGACAACGCAGGGCTAGGCAATGCAAGGCCAGGCAAGGAAAGGGTAACGCAAGGCAAGGCACGGTGAGGCAAGGCAAGGCTAATGCACGACAACGCACGGCTAGGCAATACACGGCAACGTAAGGACAGGGTAACGCAAGGCAAGGCATGGTCAGGCGAAGCAAGGATAAGGCACGACAACGCAAGGCTAGGCAATGCACGGAAGGCAAGCAAAGAGTAACGGAAGGCAAGGAAGGCAAGGGAAAGCAAGGCAAGGCAAGGGTAACGGAAGGAAAGACACGGCAATGGGAAACAAGGCTAAGGCACGACAACGCACGGTTAGGCAATGCACGGCAAGGCAAGGAAAGGGTAAAGCAAGGGAAGGAACGCTCAGGCGAGATAAGGCTAAGGCACGACAACGCAAGGCTAGGCAATGCATGGAAGGCAAGCAAAGAGTAACGGAAGGCAAGGAAGGGAAGGGAAAGCAAGGCAAGGCAAGGGTAACGGAAGGAACGGTACGGCAAGGGGAAACAAGGCTAAGGCAGGACAACGCAGGGCTAGGCAATGCTCGGCAAGGCAAGGAAAGGGTAACGCAAGGCAAGGCACGGTCAGGCGAGGCAAGGCTAAGGCACGACAACGCACGGCTAGGCAATACACGGCAATGCAAGGACAGGGTAGCGCAAGGCAAGGCATGGTCAGGCGAAGCAAGGCTAAGGCACGACAACGCAAGGCTAGGCAATGCACGGAAGGCAAGCAAAGATTAACGGAAGGCACGGAAGGCAAGGGAAAGCAAGGCAAGGGAAGTTTAACCGAAGGAACGGCACGACAAGGGGAAACAAGGCTAAGACACGACAATGCACGGCTAGGCAAGGCACGGCAAGGCAAGGAAAGGGTAATGCAAGGCAAGGCACGGTCAGGCGAGGCAAGGCTAAGGCACGACAACGCAAGGCTAGGTAATGCACGGAAGGCAAGAAAAGAGTAACGGAATGCAAGGAAGCCAAGGGAAAGCAAGGGAAGGCAAGGGTAACGGAAGGAAGACACGGCAAGGGGAAACAAGGCTAAGGCACGACAACGCACGGCTAGGCAAGGCACGGCAAGGTAAGGAAAGGGTAAAGCAAGGGAAGGCACGGTGAGGCAAGGCAAGGCTAATGCACGACAACGCACGACTAGGCAATGCACGGAAGGCAAGCAAAGAGTAACGGAAGGCAAGGAAGGCAAGGGAAAGCAAGGCAAGGCAAGGGTAACGGAAGGAACGGTACGGCAAGGGGAAACAAGGCTAAGGCAGGACAACGCAGGGCTAGGCAATGGTCGGCAAGGCAAGGAAAGGGTAACGCAACGCAAGGCACTGTCAGGCAAGGCAAGGCTGAGGCACGACAACGCAAGGCTAGGCAATGCACGGAAGGCAAGCAAAGAGTAAAGGAAGGCAAGGAAGGCAGGGGAAAGCAAGGCAAGGCAAGGGTAACCGAAGGAACGGCACGGCAAGGGGAAACAAGGCTAAGGCACCACAATGTACGGCTAGGCAAGGCACGGCAAGGCAAGGAAAGGGTAACGCAAGGCAAGGCACGGTCAGGCGAGGCAAGGCTAAGGCACGACAACGCAACGCCAGGTAATGCACGGAAGGCATGAAAAGAGTAACGGAATGCAAAGAAGGCAAGGGAAAGCAAGGGAAGGCAAGGGTAACCGAAGGAACGACACGGCAAGGGGAAACAAGGCTAAGGCACCACAATGCACGGCTAGGCAAGGCAGGGCAAGGCAAGGAAAGGGTAACGCAAGGCAAGGCATGGTCAGGCGAGGCAAGGCTAAGGCACGACAACGCAAGGCTAGGTAATGCACGGAAGGCAAGAAAAGAGTAACGGAATGCAAGGAAGGCAAGGGAAAGCGAGGGAAGGCAAGGGTAACGGAAGGAAGACACGGCAAGGGGAAACAAGGCTAAGGCACGACAACGCACGGTTAGGCAATGCACGGCAATGCAAGGAAAGGGTAAAGCAAGGGAAGGAACGGTCAGGCGAGATAAGGCTAAGGTACGACAACGGAAGGCTAGGCAATGCACGGAAGGCAAGCAAAGAGTAACAGAAGGCAAGGAAGGCAAGGGAAAGCAAGGCAAGGCAAGGATAACGGAAGGAACGGCACGGAAAGGGGAAACATGGCTAAGGCACGACAACGCAGGGCTAGGCAATGCACGGCCAGGCAAGGAAAGGGTAACGCAAGGCAAGGCACGGTGAGGCAAGGCAAGGCTAATGCAAGACAACGCACGGCTAGGCAATACACGGCAAGGCAAGGACAGGGTAACGCAAGGCAAGGCATGGTCAGGCGAAGCAAGGCTAAGGCACGACAACGCAAGGCTAGGCAATGCACGGAAGGCAAGCAAAGAGTAACGGAAGGCAAGGAAGGCAAGGGAAAGCAAGGCAAGGCAAGGGTAACCGAAGGAACGGCACGACAAGGGGAAACAAGGCTAAGACACGACAATGCACGGCTAGGCAAGGCACGGCAAGGCAAGGAAAGGGTAAAGCAAGGGAAGGCACGGTCAGGCGAGGCAAGGCTAAGGCACGACAACGCAAGGCTAGGCAATGCACGGAAGGCAAGCAAAGAGTAACGGAAGGCAAGGAAGGCAAGGGAAAGCAAGGCAAGGCAAGGGTAACGGAAGGAACGGCACGGCAAGGGGAAACAAGGCTAAGGCACGACAACGCACGGCTAGGCAATGCACGGCAAGGCAAGGAAAGGGTAACGCAAGGCAAGGCACGGTCAGGCAAGGCAA
This sequence comes from Macrotis lagotis, assembly GCF_037893015.1. NCBI lineage: Eukaryota > Metazoa > Chordata > Mammalia > Peramelemorphia > Peramelidae > Macrotis > Macrotis lagotis. Next base: position 38,436 of record NW_027422503.1, on the reverse strand, counting down.
GGCTAAGGCACGACAACGCAAGGCTAGGCAATGCACGGAAGGCAAGCAAAGAGTAACGGAAGGCAAGGAAGGCAAGGGAAAGCAAGGCAAGGCAAGGGTAACCGAAGGAACGGCACGGCAAGGGGAAACAAGGCTAAGGCACGACAATGCACGGCTAGGCAAGGCACGGCAAGGCAAGGAAAGGGTAACGCAAGGCAAGGCACGGTCAGGCGAGGCAAGGCTAAGGCACGACAACGCAAGGCTAGGTAATGCACGGAAGGCAAGAAAAGAGTAACGGAATGCAAGGAAGGCAAGGGAAAGCGAGGGAAGGCAAGGGTAACGGAAGGAAGACACGGCAAGGGGAAACAAGGCTAAGGCACGACAACGCACGGTTAGGCAATGCACGGCAAGGCAAGGAAAGGGTAAAGCAAGGGAAGGCACGGTCAGGCGAGATAAGGCTAAGGTACGACAACGGAAGGCTAGGCAATGCACGGAAGGCAAGCAAAGAGTAACAGAAGGCAAGGAAGGCAAGGGAAAGCAAGGCAAGGCAAGGATAACGGAAGGAACGGCACGGAAAGGGGAAACAAGGCTAAGGCACGACAACGCAGGGCTAGGCAATGCACGGCCAGGCAAGGAAAGGGTAACGCAAGGCAAGGCACGGTGAGGCAAGGCAAGGCTAATGCACGACAACGCACGGCTAGGCAATACACGGCAAGGCAAGGACAGGGTAACGCAAGGCAAGGCATGGTCAGGCGAAGCAAGGCTAAGGCACGACAACGCAAGGCTAGGCAATGCACGGAAGGCAAGCAAAGAGTAACGGAAGGCAAGGAAGGCAAGGGAAAGCAAGGCAAGGCAAGGGTAACCGAAGGAACGGCACGACAAGGGGAAACAAGGCTAAGACACGACAATGCACGGCTAGGCAAGGCACGGCAAGGTAAGGAAAGGGTAAAGCAAGGGAAGGCACGGTGAGGCAAGGCAAGGCTAATGCACGACAACGCACGACTAGGCAATGCACGGAATGCAAGCAAAGAGTAACGGAAGGCAAGGAAGGCAAGGGAAAGCAAGGCAAGGCAAGGGTAACGGAAGGAACGGTACGGCAAGGGGAAACAAGGCTAAGGCACGACAACGCAGGGCTAGGCAATGCACGGCAAGGCAAGGAAAGGGTAACGCAAGGCAAGGCACGGTCAGGCAAGGCAAGGCTGAGGCACGACAACGCAAGGCTAGGCAATGCACGGAAGGCAAGCAAAGAGTAACGGAAGGCAAGGAAGGCAAGGGAAAGGAAGGCAAGGCAAGGGTAACCGAAGGAACGGCACGGCAAGGGGAAACAAGGCTAAGGCACCACAATGCACGGCTATGCAAGGCTGGAGAAGGCAAGGAAAGGGTAACGCAAGGCAAGGAACGGTCAAGCGAGGCAAGGCTAAGGAACGACAACGCAAGGCTAGGTAATGCACGGAAGGCAAGAAAAGAGTAACGGAATGCAAGGAAGGCAAGGGAAAGCGAGGGAAGGCAAGGGTAACGGAAGGAAGACACGGCAAGGGGAAACAAGGCTAAGGCACGACAACGCACGGTTAGGCAATGCACGGCAAGGCAAGGAAAGGGTAAAGCAAGGGAAGGCACGGTCAGGCGAGATAAGGCTAAGGTACGACAACGGAAGGCTAGTCAATGCACGGAAGGCAAGCAAAGAGTAACGGAAGGCAAGGAAGGCAAGGGAAAGCAAGGCAAGGCAAGGATAACGGAAGGAACGGCACGGAAAGGGGAAACAAGGCTAAGGCACGACAACGCAGGCCTAGGCAATGCACGGAAAGGCAAGGAAAGGGTAACGCAAGGCAAGGCACGGTGAGGCAAGGCAAGGCTAATGCACGACAACGCACGGCTAGGCAATACACGGCAAGGTAAGGACAGGGTAACGCAAGGCAAGGCATGGTCAGGCGAAGCAAGGCTAAGGCACGACAACGCAAGGCTAGGCAATGCACGGAAGGCAAGCAAAGAGTAACGGAAGGCAAGGAAGGCAAGGGAAAGCAAGGCAAGGCAAGGGTAACGGAAGGAAAGACACGGCAAGGGGAAACAAGGCTAAGGCACGACAACGCACGGTTAGGCAATGCACGGCAAGGCAAGGAAAGGGTAAAGCAAGGGAAGGCACGGTCAAGCGAGATAAGGCTAAGGCACGACAACGCAAGGCTAGGCAATGCACGGAAGGCAAGCAAAGAGTAACGGAAGGCAAGGAAGGCAAGGAAAGCAAGGCAAGGCAAGGGTAACCGAAGGAACGGCACGACAAGGGGAAACAAGGCTAAGACACGACAATGTACGGCTAGGCAAGGCACGGCAAGGCAAGGAAACGGTAACGCAAGGCAAGGCACGGTCAGGCGAGGCAAGGCTAAGGCACGACAACGCAAGGCTAGGTAATGCACGGAAGGCAAGAAAAGAGTAACGGAATGCAAGGAAGGCAAGGGAAAGCAAGGGAAGTCAAGGGTAACGGAAGGAAGACACGGCAAGGGGAAACATGGCTAAGGCACGACAACGCACGGCTAGGCAAGGCACGGCAAGGTAAGGAGAGGGTAACGCAAGGCAAGGCACGGTGAGGCAAGGCAAGGCTAATGCACGACAACGCACGGCTAGGCAATACACGGCAAGGCAAGGAAAGGGTAACGCAAGGCAAGGCATGGTCAGGCGAAGCAAGGCTAAGGCACGACAACGCAAGGCTAGGCAATGCACGGAAGGCAAGCAAAGAGTAACGGAAAGTAAGGAAGGCAAGGGAAAGCAAGGTAAGGGAAGGGTAACGGAAGGAAAGACACGGCAATGGGAAACAAGGCTAAGGCACGACAACGCACGGTTAGGCAATGCACGGCAAGGCAAGGAAAGGGTAAAGCAAGGGAAGGAACGGTCAGGCGAGATAAGGCTAAGGCACGACAACGCAAGGCTAGGCAATGCACGGAAGGCAAGCAAAGAGTAACGGAAGGCAAGGAAGGCAAGGGAAAGCAAGGCAAGGCAAGGGTAACCGAAGGAACGGCACGACAAGGGGAAACAAGGCTAAGACACGACAATGCACGGCTAGGCAAGGCACGGCAAGGCAAGGAAAGGGTAATGCAAGGCAAGGCACGGTCAGGCGAGGCAAAGCTAAGGCACGACAACGCAAGGCTAGGTAATGCACGGAAGGCAAGAAAAGAGTAACGGAATGCAAGGAAGGCAAGGGAAAGCGAGGGAAGGCAAGGGTAACGGAAGGAAGACACGGCAAGGGGAAACAAGGCTAAGACACGACAATGCACGGCTAGGCAAGGCACGGCAAGGCAAGGAAAGGGTAATGCAAGGCAAGGCACGGTCCGGCGAGGCAAGGCTAAGGCACGACAACGCAAGGCTAGGTAATGCACGGAAGGCAAGAAAAGAGTAACGGAATGCAAGGAAGCCAAGGGAAAGCAAGGGAAGGCAAGCGTAACGGAAGGAAGACACGGCAAGGGGAAACAAGGCTAAGGCACGACAACGCACGGCTAGGCAAGGCACGGCAAGGTAAGGAAAGGGTAAAGCAAGGGAAGGCACGGTGAGGCAAGGCAAGACTAATGCACGACAACGCACGACTAGGCAATGCACGGAAGGCAAGCAAAGAGTAACGGAAGGCAAGGAAGGCAAGGGAAAGCAAGGCAAGGCAAGGGTAACGGAAGGAACGGTACGGCAAGGGGAAACAAGGCTAAGGCACGACAACGCAGGGCTAGGCAATGCACGGCAAGGCAAGGAAAGGGTAACGCAAGGCAAGGCACGGTCAGGCAAGGCAAGGCTGAGGCACGACAACGCAAGGCTAGGCAATGCACGGAAGGCAAGCAAAGAGTAACGGAAGGCAAGGAAGGCAAGGGAAAGCAAGGCAAGGCAAGGGTAACCGAAGGAACGGCACGGCAAGGGGAAACAAGGCTAAGGCACCACAATGCACGGCTAGGCAAGGCAGGGCAAGGCAAGGAAAGGGTAACGCAAGGCAAGGCACGGTCAGGCGAGGCAAGGCTAAGGCACGACAACGCAAGGCTAGGTAATGCACGGAAGGCAAGAAAAGAGTAACGGAATGCAAGGAAGGCAAGGGAAAGCGAGGGAAGGCAAGGGTAACGGAAGGAAAACACGGCAAGGGGAAACAAGGCTAAGGCACGACAACGCACGGTTAGGCAATGCACGGCAAGGCAAGGAAAGGGTAAAGCAAGGGAAGGCACGGTCAGGCGAGATAAGGCTAAGGTACGACAACGGAAGGCTAGGCAATGCACGGAAGGCAAGCAAAGAGTAACGGAAGGCAAGGAAGGCAAGGAAAAGCAAGGCAAGGCAAGGATAACGGAAAGAACGGCACGGAAAGGGGAAACAAGGCTAAGGCACGACAACGCAGGCCTAGGCAATGCACGGCCAGGCAAGGAAAGGGTAACGCAAGGCAAGGCACGGTGAGGCAAGGCAAGGCTAATGCACGACAACGCACGGCTAGGCAATACACGGCAAGGTAAGGACAGGGTAACGCAAGGCAAGGCATGGTCAGGCGAAGCAAGGCTAAGGCACGACAACGCAAGGCTAGGTAATGCACGGAAGGCAAGAAAAGAGTAACGGAATGCAAGGAAGGCAAGGGAAAGCGAGGGAAGGCAAGGGTAACGGAAGGAAGACACGGCAAGGGGAAACAAGGCTAAGGCACGACAACGCACGGTTAGGCAATGCACGGCAAGGCAAGGAAAGGGTAAAGCAAGGGAAGGCACGGTCAGGCGACATAAGGCTAAGGTATGACAACGGAAGGCTAGGCAATGCACGGAAGGCAAGCAAAGAGTAACGGAAGGCAAGGAAGGCAAGGGAAAGCAAGGCAAGGCAAGGATAACGGAAGGAACGGCACGGAAAGGGGAAACAAGGCTAAGGCACGACAACGCAGGGCTAGGCAATGCACGGCCAGGCAAGGAAAGGGTAACGCAAGGCAAGGCACGGTGAGGCAAGGCAAGGCTAATGCACGACAACGCACGGCTAGGCAATACACGGCAAGGTAAGGACAGGGTAACGAAAGGCAAGGCACGGTCAGGCGAAGCAAGGCTAAGGCACGACAACGCAAGGCTAGGCAATGCACGGAAGGCAAGCAAAGAGTAACGGAAGGCAAGGAAGGCAAGGGAAAGCAAGGCAAGGCAAGGGTAACGGAAGGAACGGTACGGCAAGGGGAAACAAGGCTAAGGCACGACAACGCAGGGCTAGGCAATGCACGGCAAGGCAAGGAAAGGGTAACGCAAGGCAAGGCACGGTCAGGCAAGGCAAGGCTAAGGCACGACAACGCAAGGCTAGGTAATGCACGGAAGGCAAGAAAAGAGTAACGGAATGCAAGGAAGGCAAGGGAAAGCGAGGGAAGGCAAGGGTAACGGAAGGAAGACACGGCAAGGGGAAACAAGGCTAAGGCACGACAACGCACGGCTAGGCAATGCACGGAAGGCAAGCAAAGAGTAACGGAAGGCAAGGAAGGCAAGGGAAAGCAAGGCAAGGCAAGGATAACGGAAGGAACGGCACGGAAAGGGGAAACAAGGCTAAGGCACGACAACGCAGGGCTAGGCAATGCACGGCCAGGCAAGGAAAGGGTAACGCAAGGCAAGGCACGGTGAGGCAAGGCAAGGCTAATGCACGACAACGCACGGCTAGGCAATACACGGCAAGGTAAGGACAGGGTAACGAAAGGCAAGGCATGGTCAGGCGAAGCAAGGCTAAGGCACGACAACGCAAGGCTAGGCAATGCACGGAAGGCAAGCAAAGAGTAACGGAAGGCAAGGAAGGCAAGGGAAAGCAAGGCAAGGCAAGGGTAACGGAAGGAAAGACACGGCAAGGGGAAACAAGGCTAAGGCACGACAACGCACGGTTAGGCAATGCACGGCAAGCTAAGGAAAGGGTAAAGCAAGGGAAGGCACGGTCAGGCGAGATAAGGCTAAGGCACGACAACGCAAGGCTAGGCAATGCACGGAAGGCAAGCAAAGAGTAACGGAAGGCAAGGAAGGCAAGGGAAAGCAAGGCAAGGCAAGGGTAACGGAAGGAACGGTACGGCAAGGGGAAACAACGCTAAGACACGACCATGCACGGCTAGGCAAGGCACGGCAAGGCAAGGAAAGGGTAACGCAAGGCAAGGCACGGTCAGGCGAGGCAAGGCTAAGGCACGACAACGCAGGGCTAGGCAATGCACGGCCAGGCAAGGAAAGGGTAACGCAAGGCAAGGCACGGTGAGGCAAGGCAAGGCTAATGCACGACAACGCACGGCTAGGCAATACACGGCAAGGCAAGGACAGGGTAACGCAAGGCAAGGCATGGTCAGGCGAAGCAAGGCTAAGGCACGACAACGCAAGGCTAGGCAATGCACGGAAGGCAAGCAAAGAGTAACGGAAGGCAAGGAAGGCAAGGGAAAGCAAGGCAAGGGAAGGGTAACCGAAGGAACGGCACGACAAGGGGAAACAAGGCTAAGACACGACAATGCACGGCTAGGCAAGGCACGGCAAGGCAAGGAAAGGGTAATGCAAGGCAAGGCACGGTCAGGCGAGGCAAGGCTAAGGCACGACAACGCAAGGCTAGGTAATGCACGGAAGGCAAGAAAAGAGTAACGGAATGCAAGGAAGCCAAGGGAAAGCAAGGGAAGGCAAGGGTAACGGAAGGAAGACACGGCAAGGGGAAACAAGGCTAAGGCACGACAACGCACGGCTAGGCAAGGCACGGCAAGGTAAGGAAAGGGTAAAGCAAGGGAAGGCACGGTCAGGCAAGGCAAGGCTGAGGCACGACAACGCAAGGCTAGGCAATGCACGGAAGGCAAGCAAAGAGTAACGGAAGGCAAGGAAGTCAAGGGAAAGCAAGGCAAGGCAAGGGTAACCGAAGGAACGGCACGGCAAGGGGAAACAAGGCTAAGGAACCACAATGCACGGCTAGGCAAGGCACGGCAAGGCAAGGAAAGGGTAACGCAAGGCAAGGCACGGTCAGGCGAGGCAAGGCTAAGGCACGACAACGCAAGGCTAGGTAATGCACGGAATGCATGAAAAGAGTAACGGAATGCAAAGAAGGCAAGGGAAAGCAAGGCAAGGCAAGGGTAACCGAAGGAACGGCACGGCAAGGGGAAACAAGGCTAAGGCACCACAATGCACGGCTAGGGAAGGCAGGGCAAGGCAAGGAAAGGGTAACGCAAGGCAAGGCACGGTCAGGCGAGGCAAGGCTAAGGCACGACAACGCAAGGCTAGGTAATGCACGGAAGGCAAGAAAAGAGTAACGGAATGCAAGGAAGGCAAGGGAAAGCGAGGGAAGTCAAGGGTAACGGAAGGAAGACACGGCAAGGGGAAACAAGGCTAAGGCACGACAACGCACGGTTAGGCAATGCACGGCAAGGCAAGGAAAGGGTAAAGCAAGGGAAGGCACGGTCAGGCGAGATAAGGCTAAGGTACGACAACGGAAGGCTAGGCAATGCACGGAAGGCAAGCAAAGAGTAACGGAAGGCAAGGAAGGCAAGGGAAAGCAAGGCAAGGCAAGGATAACGGAAGGAACGGCACGGAAAGGGGAAACAAGGCTAAGGCACGACAACGCAGGGCTAGGCAATGCAAGGCCAGGCAAGGAAAGGGTAACGCAAGGCAAGGCACGGTGAGGCAAGGCAAGGCTAATGCACGACAACGCACGGCTAGGCAATACACGGCAACGTAAGGACAGGGTAACGCAAGGCAAGGCATGGTCAGGCGAAGCAAGGCTAAGGCACGACAACGCAAGGCTAGGCAATGCACGGAAGGCAAGCAAAGAGTAACGGAAGGCAAGGAAGGCAAGGGAAAGCAAGGCAAGGCAAGGGTAACCGAAGGAAGACACGGCAAGGGGAAACAAGGCTAAGGCACGACAACGCACGGCTAGGCAATGCACGGCAAGGCAATTAAAGAGTAACGGAACGCAAGGCTATGGCAAGGGGAAACAAGGCAAAGGCACGACAAGGCACAGTAAGGCAATGCACGCCAAGGCAAGGAAAGGGTAACGCAAGGCAAGGCACGGTCAGGCAATGCAAGGCTAAGGCACGACAACGAAAGGCTGGGCAATGCACGGCAAGGAAAGCAAAGGGTAACGGAAGGCAAGGAAGGCAAGGGAAAGCGAGGCTATGGCAAGGGGAATCAAGGCTACGGCACGACAACGCACGGCTAGGCAATGCACGGCAAGGCAAGGAAAGGGTAACGCAAGGCAAGGCACGGTCAGGCAAGGCAAGGTTAAGGCACGACAACGCAAGGCTAGGCAATGCACGGCATGGCAATGAAAGAATAACGGAAGGCAAGGAAGGCAAAGCAAGGCAAGGCAAGGGTAACAGAAGGCACGGCACGGTGAGGGAAGGCAAAGCAAGGGAAGGCAAGCAAGGCTATGGGAAGGGGAAACAAGGCTAAGGCACGACAACGCACGCCTAGGCAATGCACGGCAAGGCAAGAAATGGTAACGCAAGGCAAGGCACGGTCAGGCAAGGCAAGAATAAGGCACGACAACGCAACGTTAGGCAATGCACGGCAAGGCAAGCAAAAAGTAACGGAAGGCAAGGAAGGCAAGGGAAAGCAAGGCAAGGCAAGGGTAATGGAAGGCACAGCACGGCAAGGGGAAAGAAGGCTGAGGCACGACAACGCACGGCTTAGCAAACCACGGCATGGCAAGGAAAGGGTAACGCAATGCAAGGCACGGTCAGCAAGGCAAGTCTAATGCACGACAACTCACGGCTAGGCAATGCACGGCAAGGCAAGGAAAGGGTAACGCAAGGCAAGGCACGGTCAGCCAAGGTAAGGCTAAGGCACGACAACGCAAGGCTAGGCAATGCACGGCAAGGCAAGGAAAGAGTAACGGAAGGAAAGGACGGCAAGGCAAAGCAAGGCTATGGCAAGGTGAAACAAGGCTAAGGCACGACAACGCACGGCTAGGCAATGCACGGCAAGGCAAGGAAAGGGTAACGCAAGGCAAGGCACTGTCAGGCAAGGCAAGGCTAAGCCACGACAACGCAAGGTTAGGCAATGCACGACAAGGCAAGGCAAGAGTAACGAATGACAAAAAAGGCAAGGCAAAGCAAGGCAAGGCAAGGGTAACGAAAGGCATGGCACGGCAAGGGAAGGCAAAGCAAGGCAACGCAAGCAAGGGTATGGCAAGGGGAAACAAGGCTAAGGAACGACAACACAAGTGTAGGCAATGCACGGCAAGGCAAGCAAGGGGTAACGCAAGGCAAGGCACGGTCAGCCAAGGCAAGGCTAAGGCACGAAAACGCAAGGCTGGGCAATGCACGGCAAGGCAAGGAACGAAAAACGGAAGGCAAGGAAGGCAAGGCAAAGCAAGCCAAGGCAAGGGTAACGGAAGGCCCGGCACGGCAAAGGAAGGCAAGCAAGGCAAGGTAATCAAGGCTATGGTAAGGTGAAACAAGGCTAAGGCACGACAACGCACGGCTAGGCAATGCACGGCAAGGCAAGGAAAGGGTAACGCAAGGGAAGGCACCGTGAGGTAAGGCAAGGCTAAGGCACGACAACGCAAGGCAAGGCAATGCACGGGAAGGCAAGCAAAGTGTCACGGAAGGCAAGGAAGTCAAGGGAAACCAAGGCAAAGCAAAGATAACGGAAGGAACGGCACGGCAAGGGGAAACAAGGTTAAGGCACGACAACGCACGGCTAGGCAATGCACGGCAAGGCAAGGAAATGGTAACGCAGGCAAGGCAGGGTCAGGCAAGGCAAGGCTAAGGCACGGCAACGCAAGGCTAGGCAATGCACGGCAAGGCAAGCAAAGGGTAACGGAAGGCAAGGAAGGCAAGGGAAAGCAAGGCAAGGCAAGGGTAACGGAAGGAACGGTACGGCAAGGGGAAACAAGGCTAAGGCAGGAAAACGCACGGCTAGGCAATGCACGGCAAGACAAGGAAAGGGTAACGCAAGGCAAGGCAAGGTTAAGGCACGACAATGCAAGGCTAGGCAATGCACGGCAAGGCAATTAAAGAGTAACCGAAGGAAAGGACGGCAAGGCAAAGCACGGCTATGGCAAGGGAAACAAGTCTAAGGCATGACAACGCACGTTTAGGCAATGCACGGCAAGGGAAGGAAAGGGTAATGCAAGGCAAGGCACGGTCAGCCAAGGCAAGGATAAGGTACGACAACTCAAGGCTAGGCAATGCACGGCAAGGCAAGAAAGAGTAACGGAAGGAAAGGACGGCAAGGCAAAGCAAGGCTATGGCAAGGTGAAACAAGGCTAAGGCACGACAACGAACGGCAAGGCAAGGCGCGGCAAGGCAAGGAAAGGGTAACGCAAGGCAAGGCACGGTCAGGCAAGGCAAGGCTAAGGCACGACAAAGCAAGGCTAGGCAATGCACGGCAAGGCAAGTAAAGAATAACGGAAGGCAAGGAAGGCAAGGCAAAGCAAGGCAAGGCAAGGGCAACGGAAGGCACGGCACGGCAAGGGAAGGCAAAGCAAGGCAAGGCAAGAAAGGCTATGGCAAGTGGAAACAAGGCTAAAGCACGACAACGAAACGCTAGGCAACGCACGGCAAGGCAAGGAAAGGGTAATGCAAGGCAAGGCACGGTCAGCCAAGGCAAGGCTAAGGCACGACAATGCAAGGCTAAGCAACGCAAGGCCAGGCAAGGAAAGAGTAACGGAAGGAAAGGAAAGCAAGGCAAGGCAAGTGTAACGGAAGGCACGGCACGGCAATGGGAAACAAGGCTAAGGGAGGAAAATGCAGGGCTAGGCAATGCACGGCAAGACAAGGAAAGGGTAACGCAAGGCAAGGCACGGTCAGGCAAGGCAAGGCTAAGGCACGACAACGCAAGGCTAGGCAATGCACGGCAAGCAAAGCAAAGGGTAACGGAAGGCAAGGAAGGCAAGGGAAAGCGAGGCTATGGCAAGGGGAAACAAGGCTAAGGCACGACAACGCACGGCTAGGCAATGCACGGCAAGGCAAGGAAAGGGTAACGCAAGGCAAGGCACGGTCAGGCAAGGCAAGGTTAAGGCACGACAACGCAAGGCTAGGCAATGCACGGCATGGCAAGGAAAGAATAACGGAAGGCAAGGAAGGCAAAGCAAGGCAAGGCAAGGGTAACAGAAGGCACGGCACGGTGAGGGAAGGCAAAGCAAGGGAAGGCAAGCAAGGCTATGGCAAGGTGAAACAAGGATAAGGCACGACAACGCACGCCTAGGCAATGCACGGCAAGGCAAGAAAGGGTAACGCAAGGCAAGGCAAGAATAAGGCACGACAACGGAACGTTAGTCAATGCACGGCAAGGCAAGCAAAAAGTAACGGAAGGCAAGGAAGGCAAGGGAAAGCCAGGCAAGGCAAGGGTAATGGAAGGCACAGCACGGCAAGGGGAAAGAAGGCTGAGGCACGACAACGCACGGCTTAGCAAACCACGGCATGGCAAGGGATGGGTAACGCAAGGCAAGGCACGCTCAGGCAAGGCAAGTCTAATGCACGACAACTCACGGCTAGGCAATGCACGGCAAGGCAAGGAAAGGGTAACGCAAGGCAAGGCACGGTCAGCCAAGGTAAGGCTAAGGCACGACAACGCAAGGCTAGGCAATGCACGGCAAGGCAAGGAAAGAGTAACGGAAGGAAAGGACGGCAAGGCAAAGCAAGGCTATGGCAAGGTGAAACAAGGCTAAGGCACGACAACACACGGCTAGGCAATGCACGGCAAGGCAAGGAAAGGGTAACGCAAGGCAAGGCACTGTCAGGCAAGGCAAGGCTAAGCCACGACAACGCAAGGTTAGGCAATGCACGACAAGGTAAGGCAAGAGTAACGAATGGCAAAAAAGGCAAGGCAAAGCAAGGCAAGGCAAGGGTAACGAAAGGCATGGCACGGCAAGGGAAGGCAAAGCAAGGCAACGCAAGCAAGGGTATGGCAAGGGGAAACAAGGCTAAGGAACGACAACACAAGTCTAGGCAATGCACGGCAAGGCAAGCAAGGGGTAACGCAAGGCAAGGCATGGTCAGCCAAGGCAAGGCTAAGGCACGACAACGCAAGGCTAGGAAATGCATGGCAAGGCAAGGAAAGAGTAAAGGAAGGAAAGGACGCCAAGGCAAAGCAAGGCTATGGCAAGGTGAAACAAGGCTAAGTAACGACAACGCACGGCTAGGCAATTCACGGCAAGGCAAGGAAAGGGTAACGCAAAGCAAGGCACGGTTAGGCAAGGCAAGGCTAATGCACGACAACGCACGGCTAGGCAATGCACGGCAAGGCAAGGAAAGGGTAACACAATGCAAGGAAGGCAAGGCAAAGCAAGGCAAGGCAAGGGTAACGGAAGGCACGGCACGGCAAGGGAAGGCAAAGCAAGGCAAGGCAAGCAAGGCTATGGCAAGGGGAAACAAGGCTAAGGCACGACAACGAACCGCTAGGCAATGAACGGCAAGGCAAGGAAAGGGTAATGCAAGGCAAGGCACGGTCAGCGAAGGCAAGGCTGAGGCACGACAATGCAAGGCTAAGCAATGCACGGCAAGGCAAGGAAAGAGTAACAGAAGGAAAGGAACGTAAGGCAAGGCAAGTGTAACGGCAATGGGAAACAAGGGTAAGGCAGGAAAACGCACGGCTAGGCAATGCACGGCCAGACAAGGAAAGGGTAACGCAAGGCAAGGCAAGGTTAAGGCACGACAATGCAAGGCTAGGCAATGCACAGCAAGGCAATTAAAGAGTAACCGAAGGAAAGGACGGCAAGGCAACGCAAGGCTATGGCAAGGTGAAACGGAAGGCAAGGAAGGAAAGGGAAGGCAAGGCAAGGGAAGGGTAACGGAAGGAACGGCACGCAAGGGGTAACAAGTCTAAGGCATGACAACGCACGGTTAGGCAATGCACGGCAAGGCAAGGAAAGGGTAACGCAAGGCAAGGCACGCTCATGCAAGGCAAGGCTAAGGCACGACAACGCAAGGCTGGGCAATGCACGGCAAGGCAAGGAAAGGAAAACGGAAGGCAAGGAAGGCAAGGCAAAGCAAGCCAAGGCAAGGGTAAAGGAAGGCACGGCATGGCAAAGGAAGGCAAGCAACGCAAGGTAATCAAGGCTATGGTAAGGTGAAACAAGGCTAAGGCACGACAACGCACGGCTAGGCAATGCACGGCAAGGCAAGGAAAGGGTAACGCAAGGGAAGACACCGTCAGGTAAGGCAAGGCTAAGGCACGACAACGCAAGGCAAGGCAATGCACGGCAAGGCAAGCAAAGTGTCACGGAAGGCAAGGAAGTCAAGGGAAACCAAGGCAAAGCAAAGATAACGGAAGGAACGGCACGGCAAGGGGAAACAAGGTTAAGGCACGACAACGCACGGCTAGGCAATGCTCGGCAACACAAGGAAATGGTAACGCAAGGCAAGGCACGGTCAGGCAAGGCAAAGCTAAGGCACGACAACGCAAGGCTAGGGAACGCACGGCAAGCAAAGCAAAGGGTAACGGAAGGCAAGGAAGGCAAGGGAAAGCGAGGCTATGGCAAGGGGAAACAAGGCTACGGCACGACAACGCACGGCTAGGCAATGCACGGCAAGGCAATTAAACAGTAACCGAAGGAAAGGACGGCAAGACAAAGCACGGCTATGGCAAGGGAAACAAGGCTAAGGCACGACAAGGCACGGCTAGGCAATGCACGGCAAGGCAAGGAAAGGGTAACGCAAAGAAAGGCACGGTCAGGCAAGGCAAGGCTAAGGCACGACAACGCAAGGCTAGGCAATGCACGGCAAGGAAAGCAAATGGTAACGGAAGGCAAGGAAAAACAAGGCAAGGCAAGGGTAACGGAAGGAACGGCACGGCAAGGGGAAACAAGTCTAAGGCATGACAACGCACGGTTAGGCAATGCACGGCAAGGGAAGGAAAAGGTAATGCAAGGCAAGGCACGCTCAGGCAAGGCAAGGATAAGGCACGACAACGCAAGGCTACGCAATGCACGGCAAGGCAAGGAAAGAATAACGGAATGCAAGGAAGGCAAGGCCAAGCACGGCAAGGCAAGGGTAACGGAAGGCACAGCACGGTCACGCAAGGCAAGGCTCGGGCACGAAAACGCAAGGCTAGGCAATGCACGGCAACGCAAGTAAAGAGTAACGGAAGGCAAGGAAGGCAAGGCAAAGCAAGGCAAGGCAAGGGTAACCGAAGGCACGGCATGGCAAGGGAAGGCAAAGCAAGGCAGGGCAAGCAAGGCTATGGCAAGGGGAAACAAAGCTAAGGCACGACAACGCACGGCTAGGCAATGCACGGAAAGGCAAGGAAAGGGTAACGCAAGGCAAGGCACGGTCAGGCAAGGCAAGGTTAAGTCACGACAACACAAGGCTAGGCAATGCACGGCAAGACAAGCAAAGGGTAACGGAATGCAAGGAAGGCAAAGGAAAGTAAGGAAAGGCAAGAGTAACGGAAAGCTCGGCACGGCAAGGGTAAACAAGGCTAAGGCACGACAACGCACGGCTAGGCTATGCACAGCATGGCAAGGAAAGAATAACGAAAGGCAAGGAAGGCAAGGCAAAGCAAGGCAAGGCAAGGGTAACAGAAGGCCCGGCACGGTAATAGAAGGCAAAGCAAGGGAAGGCAAGCAAGGCTATGGCAAGGTGAAAGAAGAATAATGCACGACAAAACAAGGCTAGGCAATGCACGGCAAGCCAATTAAAGAGTAACCGAAGGAAAGGACGGCAAGGCATCGCAAGGCTATGGCAAGGGGAAACAAGGGTAAGGCACGACAAGGCACGGCTAGGCAATGCACGGCAAGGCAAGGAAAGGGTAACGCAAGGCAAGGCACGGTCAGCCAAGGCAAGGATAAGGTACGACAACGCAAGGCTAGGCAATGCACGGCAAGGCAAGAAAGAGTAACGGAAGGAAAGGACGGCAAGGCAAAGCAAGGCTATGGCAAGGTGAAACAAGGCTAAGGCACGACAACGAACGGCTAGGCAAGACGCGGCAAGGCAAGGAAAGGGTAACGCAAGGCAAGGCACGGTTAGGCAAGGCAAGGCTAAGGCACGACAAAGCAAGGCTAGGCAATGCACGGCAAGGCAAGGAAAGAATAACGGAAGGCAAGGAAGGCAAGGCAAAGCAAGGCAAGGCAAGGGTAACGGAAGGCACGGCACGGCAAGGGAAGGCAAAGCAAGACAAGGCAAGAAAGTCTATGGCAAGGGGAAACAAGGCTAAGGCACGACAACGAAACGCTAGGCAATGCACGGCAAGGCAAGGAAAGGGTAATGCAAGGCAAGGCACGGTCAGCCAAGGCAAGGCTAAGGCACGACAATGCAAGGCTAAGCAACGCAAGGCCAGGCAAGGAAAGAGTAAGGGAAGGAAAGGAAAGCAAGGCAAGGCAAGTGTAACGGAAGGCACGGCACGGCAATGGGAAACAAGGATAAGGGAGCAAAACGCAAGGCTAGGCAATGCACGGCAAGGCAATTAAAGAGTAACGGAACGCAAGGCTATGGCAAGGGGAAACAAGGCAAAGGCACGACAAGGCACAGTAAGGAAATGCACGCCAAGGCAAGGAAAGGGTAACGCAAGGCAAGGCACGGTCAGGCAAGGCAAGGTTAAGGCACGACAACGCAAGGCTAGGCAATGCACTGCATGGCAAGGAAAGAATAACGGAAGGCAAGGAAGGCAAAGCAAGGCAAGGCAAGGGTAACAGAAGGCACGGCACGGTGAGGGAAGGCAAAGCAAGGCAAGGCAAGCAAGGCTATGGGAAGGGGAAACAAGGCTAAGGCACGACAACGCACGCCTAGGCAATGCACGGCAAGGCAAGAAATGGTAACGCAAGGCAAGGCACGGTCAGGCAAGGCAAGAATAAGGCACGACAACGCAACGTTAGGCAATGCACGGCAAGGCAAGCAAAAAGTAACGGAAGGCAAGGAAGGCAAGGGAAAGCAAGGCAAGGCAAGGGTAATGGAAGGCACAGCACGGCAAGGGGAAACAAGGCTAAGGCACGACAACGAACCGCTAGGCAATGAACGGCAAGGCAAGGAAAGGGTAATGCAAGGCAAGGCACGGTCAGCGAAGGCAAGGCTGAGGCACGACAATGCAAGGCTAAGCAGTGCACGGCAAGGCAAGGAAAGAGTAACGGAAGGAAAGGAAAGTAAGGCAAGGCAAGTGTAACGGAAGACACGGCACGGCAATGGGAAACAAGGGTAAGGCAGGAAAACGCACGGCTAGGCAATGCACGGCCAGACAAGGAAAGGGTAACGCAAGGCAAGGCAAGGTTAAGGCACGACAACGCAAGGCTAGGCAATGCACGGCAAGCCAATTAAAGAGTAACCGAAGGAAAGGACGGCAAGGCAACGCAAGGCTATGGCAAGGGGAAACGGAAGGCAAGGAAGGAAAGGGAAAGCAAGGCAAGGGAAGGGTAACGGAAGGAACGGCACGAAAGGGGTAACAAGTCTAAGGCATGACAACGCACGGTTAGGCAATGCACAGCAAGGCAAGGAAAGGGTAACGCAAGGCAAGGCACACTCATGCAAGGCAAGGCTAAGGCACGACAACGCAAGGCTGGGCAATGCACGGCAAGGCAAGGAAAGAGTAACGGAAGGAAAGGACGGCAAGGCAAAGCAAGGCTATGGCAAGGTGAAAAAAGGCTAAGGCACGACAACGCACGGCTAGGCAATGCACGGCAAGGCAAGGAAAGGGTAACGCAAGGCAAGGCACTGTCTGGCAAGGCAAGGCTAAGCCACGACAACGCAAGGTTAGGCAATGCACGACAAGGCAAGGCAAGAGTAACGAATGGCAAAAAAGGCAAGGCAAAGCAAGGCAAGGCAAGGGTAACGAAAGGCATGGCACGGCAAGGGAAGGCAAAGCAAGGCAACGCAAGCAAGGGTATGGCAAGGGGAAACAAGGCTAAGGAACGACAACACAAGTCTAGGCAATGCACGGCAAGGCAAGCAAGGGGTAACGCAAGGCAAGGCACGGTCAGCCAAGGCAAGGCTAAGGCACGAAAACGCACGGCTAGGCAATGCACGGCCAGACAAGGAAAGGGTAACGCAAGGCAAGGCAAGGTTAAAGCACGACAATGCAAGGCTAGGCAATGCACAGCAAGGCAATTAAAGAGTAACCGAAGGAAAGGACGGCAAGGCAACGCAAGGCTATGGCAAGGTGAAACGGAAGGCAAGGAAGGAAAGGGAAAGCAAGGCAAGGGAAGGGTAACGGAAGGAACGGCACGCAAGGGGTAACAAGTCTAAGGCATGACAACGCGCGGTTAGGCAATGCACGGCAAGGCAAGGAAAGGGTAACGCAAGGCAAGGCACGCTCATGCAAGGCAAGGCTAAGGCACGACAACGCAAGGCAGGGCAATGCACGGCAAGGCAAGGAAAGAAAAACGGAAGGCAAGGAAGGCAAGGCAAAGCAAGGCAAGGCAAGGGTAACGGAAGGCACGGCACGGCAAAGGAAGGCAAAGCAAGGCAAGGCAAGCAAGGCTATGGTAAGGTGAAACAAGGCTAAGGCACGACAACGCACGGCTAGGCAATGCACGGCAAGGCAAGGAAAGGGTAACGCAAGGGAAGGCACCGTCAGGTAAGGCAAGGCTAAGGCACGACAACGCAAGGCAAGGCAATGCACGGGAAGGCAAGCAAAGTGTCACGGAAGGCAAGGAAGTCAAGTGAAACCAAGGCAAAGCAAAGATAACGGAAGGAACGGGACGGCAAGGGGAAACAAGGTTAAGGCACGACAACGCACGGCTAGGCAATGCACGGCAAGACAAGGAAATGGTAACGCAAGGCAAGGCAGGGTCAGGCAAGGCAAGGCTAAGGCACGGCAACGCAAGGCTAGGCAATGCACGGCACGGCAAGGAAAGAGTAACGGAAGGCAAGGAAGGCAAGGGAAAGCAAAGCAAGTCAAGGGTAACGGAAGGAACGGTACGGCAAGGGGAAACAAGGCTAAGGCAGGAAAACGCACGGCTAGGCAATGCACGGCAAGACAAGGAAAGGGTAACGCAAGGCAAGGCAAGGTTAAGGCACGACAATGCAAGACTAGGCAATGCACGGCAAGGCAATTAAACAGTAACCGAAGGAAAGGCCGGCAAGGCAAAGCACTGCTATGGCAAGGGAAACAAGGCTAAGGCACGACAAGGCACGGCTAGGCAATGCACGGCAAGGCAAGGAAAGGGTAACGCAAAGAAAGGCACGGTCAGGCAAGGCAAGGCTAAGGCACGACAACGCAAGGCTAGGCAATGCACGGCAAGGAAAGCAAATGGTAACGGAAGGCAAGGAAAAACAAGGCAAGGCAAGGGTAACGGAAGGAACAGCACGGCAAGGGGAAACAAGTCTAAGGCATGACAACGCACGGTTAGGCAATGCACGGCAAGGGAAGGAAAAGGTAATGCAAGGCAAGGCACGCTCAGGCAAGGCAAGGATAAGGCACGACAACGCAAGGCAAGGCAATGCACGGGAAGGCAAGCAAAGTGTCACGGAAGGCAAGGAAGTCAAGTGAAACCAAGGCAAAGCAAAGATAACGGAAGGAACGGCACGGCAAGGGGAAACAAGGTTAAGGCACGACAACGCACGGCTAGGCAATGCACGGCAAGACAAGGAAATGGTAACGCAAGGCAAGGCAGGGTCAGGCAAGGCAAGGCTAAGGCACGGCAACGCAAGGCTAGGCAATGCACGGCAAGGCAAGCAAAGGGTAACGGAAGGCAAGGAAGGCAAGGGAAAGCAAGGCAAGGCAAGGGTGACGGAAGGAACGGTACGGCAAGGGGAAACAAGGCTAAGGCAGGAAAACGCACGGCTAGGCAATGCACGGCAAGACAAGGAAAGGGTAACGCAAGGCAAGGCAAGGTTAAGGCACGACAATGCAAGACTAGGCAATGCACGGCAAGGCAATTAAACAGTAACCGAAGGAAAGGACGGCAAGGCAAAGCACTGCTATGGCAAGGGAAACAAGGCTAAGGCACGACAAGGCACGGCTAGGCAATGCACGGCAAGGCAAGGAAAGGGTAACGCAAAGAAAGGCACGGTCAGGCAAGGCAAGGCTAAGGCACGACAACGCAAGGCTAGGCAATGCACGGCAAGGAAAGCAAATGGTAACGGAAGGCAAGGAAAAACAAGGCAAGGCAAGGGTAACGGAAGGAACGGCACGGCAAGGGGAAACAAGTCTAAGGCATGACAACGCACGTTTAGGCAATGCACGGCAAGGGAAGGAAAGGGTAATGCAAGGCAAGGCACGCTCAGGCAAGGCAAGGCTAAGGCACGACAACGCAAGGCTAGGCAATGCACGGCAAGTAAAGCAAATGGTAATGGAAGGCAAGGAAGGCAAGTAAAAACAAGGCAAAGCAAGGGTAACGGAAGGAACGGCACGGCAAGGGGAAACAAGTCTAAGGCATGACAACGCACGGTTAGGCAATGCACGGCAAGGGAAGGAAAAGGTAATGCAAGGCAAGGCACGCTCAGGCAAGGCAAGGATAAGGCACGACAACGCAAGGCTAGGCAATGCACGGCAAGGCAAGGAAAGAATAACGGAAGGCAAGGAAGGCAAGGCAAAGCAAGGCAAGGGTAACGGAAGGCACGGCACGGTCACGCAAGGCAAGGCTGGGGCACGACAACGCAAGGCTAGGCAATGCACGGCAACGCAAGTCAAGAGTAACGGAAGGCAAGGAAGGCAAGGCAAAGCAAGGCAAGGCAAGGGTAACCGAAGGCACGGCACGGCAAGGGAAGGCAAAGCAAGGCAAGGCAAGCAAGGCTATGGCAAGGGGAAACAAAGCTAAGGCACGACAACGCACGGCTAGGCAATGCACGGAAAGGCAAGGAAAGGGTAACGCAAGGCAAGGCACGGTCAGGCAAGGCAAGGTTAAGTCACGACAACACAAGGCTAGGCAATGCACGGCAAGACAAGCAAAGGGTAACGGAATGCAAGGAAGGCAAGGGAAAGCAAGGAAAGGCAAGAGTAACGGAAAGCTCGGCACGGCAAGGGTAAACAAGGCTAAGGCACGACAACGCACGGCTAGGCTATGCACAGCATGGCAAGGAAAGAATAACGAAAGGCAAGGAAGGCAAGGCAAAGCAAGGCAAGGCAAGGGTAACAGAAGGCCCGGCACGGTAATAGAAGGCAAAGCAAGGGAAGGCAAGCAAGGTTATGGCAAGGTGAAAGAAGAATAATGCACGACAAAACAAGGATAGGCAATGCACGGCAAGGAAATTAAAGAGTAACCGAAGGAAAGGACGGCAAGGCAACGCAAGGCTATGGCAAGGGGAAACAAGGCTAAGGCACGACAAGGCACGGCTAGGCAATGCACGGCAAGGCAAGGAAAGGGTAACGCAAGGCAAGGCACGGTCAGCCAAGGCAAGGCTAAGGCACGACAACGCAAGGCTAGGCAATGCACGGCAAGGCAAGGAAAGAGTAACGGAAGGAAAGGACGGCAAGGCAAAGCAAGGCTATGGCAAGGTGAAACAAGGCTAAGGCACGACAACGAACGGCTAGGCAATGCGCGGCAAGGCAAGGAAAGGGTAACGCAAGGCAAGGCACGGTCAGGCAAGGCAAGGCTAAGGCACGACAAAGCAAGGCTAGGCAATGCACGGCAAGGCAAGGAAAGAATAACGAAGGCAAGGAAGGCAAGGCAAAGCAAGGCAAGGCAAGGGTAACGGAAGGCACGGCACGGCAAGGGAAGGCAAAGCAAGACAAGTCAAGAAAGTCTATGGCAAGGGGAAACAAGGCTAAGGCACGACAACGAAACGCTAGGCAATGCACGGCAAGGCAAGGAAAGGGTAATGCAAGGCAAGGCACGGTCAGCCAAGGCAAGGCTAAGGCACGACAATGCAAGGCTAAGCAACGCAAGGCCAGGAAAGGAAACAGTAACGGAAGGAAAGGAAAGCAAGGCAAGGCAAGTGTAACGGAAGGCACGGCACGGCAATGGGAAACAAGGATAAGGGAGCAAAACGCAAGGCTAGGCAATGCACGGCAAGGCAATTAAAGAGTAACGGAACGCAAGGCTATGGCAAGGGGAAACAAGGCAAAGGCACGACAAGGCACAGTAAGGCAATGCACGCCAAGGCAAGGAAAGGGTAACGCAAGGCAAGGCACGGTCAGGCAAGGCAAAGCTAAGGCACGACAACGCAAGGCTAGGCAATGCACGGCAAAGCAAGGAAAGGGTAACGCAAAGCAAGGCACGCTCAGGAAAGGCAAGGCTAAGGCACGAAAACGCAAGGCTAGGCAATGCAAGGAAGGCAAGCAAAGAGTAACGGAAGGCAAGGAAGGCAAGGGAAAGCAAGGCAAGGCAAGGGTAACGGAAGGCACGGCACGGCAATGGGAAACAAGGCTAAGGGAGGAAAACGCACGGCTAGGCAATGCACGGCAAGACAAGGAAAGGGTAACGCAAGGCAAGGCAAGGTTAAGGCACGACAACGCAAGGCTAGGCAATGCACGGCAAGGCAATTAAACAGTAACGGAAGAAAGGACGGCAAGGCAAAGCACGGCTATGGCAAGGGGAAACAAGGCTAAGGCACGACAACGCACGGCTAGACAATGCACGGCAAGGCAAGGAAAGGGTAAGGCAAGGAAAGGCACGGTCAGGCAAGGCAAGGCTAAGGCACGACAACGCAAGGCTAGGCAATGCACGGCAAGGAAAGCAAATGGTAACGGAAGGCATGGAAGGCAAGGAAAAACAAGGCAAGGCAAGGGTAACGGAAGGAAAGGCACGGCA
Organism: Macrotis lagotis; assembly: GCF_037893015.1. Lineage (NCBI taxonomy): Eukaryota > Metazoa > Chordata > Mammalia > Peramelemorphia > Peramelidae > Macrotis > Macrotis lagotis. Next base: position 16,929 of record NW_027422503.1, on the reverse strand, counting down.
AGGGGAAACAAGTCTAAGGCATGACAATGCACGGTTAGGCAATGCACGGCAAGGGAAGGAAAGGGTAATGCAAGGCAAGGCATGCTCAGGCAAGGCAAGGCTAAGGCACGACAACGCAAGGCTAGGCAATGAACGGCAAGGAAAGCAAATGGTAACGGAAGGCAAGGAAGGCAAGGAAAAACAAGGCAAAGCAAGGGTAACGGAAGGAACGGCACGGCAAGGGGAAACAAGTCTCAGGCATGACAACGCACGGTTAGGCAATGGACGGCAAGGGAAGGAAAAGGTAATGTAAGGCAAGGCACGCTCAGGCAAGGCAAGGCTGGGGCACGACAGCGCAAGGCTAGGCAATGCACGGCAAGGCAAGGAAAGAATAACGGAAGGCAAGGAAGGCAAGGCAAAGAAAGGCAAGGCAAGGGTAACGGAAGGCACGGCACGGCAAGGGAAGGCAAAGCAAGGCAAGGCAAGCAAGGCTATGGGAAGGGGAAACAAGGCTAAGGCACGACAACACACGGCTAGGCAATGCACGGCAAGGCAAGGAAAGGGGAACGCAAGGCAAGGCACGGTCAGCCAAGGCAACCCTAAGGCACGACAACGCAAGGCTAGGCAATGCTCGACAAGGCAAGGAAAGAGTAACAGAAGGAAAGGAAGGCAAGGCAAAGCAAGGAAATGCAAGTGTAACGGAATGCCGGGCACGGCAATGGGAAACAAGGCTAAGGCACGACAACGAAACGCTAGGCAATGCACGGCAAGGCAAGGAAAGGGTAATGCAAGGCAAGGCACGGTCAGCCAAGGCAAGGCTAAGGCACGACAATGCAAGGCTAAGCAACGCAAGGCCAGGAAAGGAAACAGTAACGGAAGGAAAGGAAAGCAAGGCAAGGCAAGTGTAACGGAAGGCACGGCACGGCAATGGGAAACAAGGATAAGGGAGCAAAACGCAAGGCTAGGCAATGCACGGCAAGGCAATTAAAGAGTAACGGAACGCAAGGCTATGGCAAGGGGAAACAAGGCTAAGGCACGACAAGGCACAGTAAGGCAATGCACGCCAAAGCAAGGAAAGGGTAACGCAAGGCAAGGCACGGTCAGGCAAGGCAAAGCTAAGGCACGACAACGCAAGGCTAGGCAATGCACGGCAAAGCAAGGAAAGGGTAACGCAAAGCAAGGCACGCTCAGGAAAGGCAAGGCTAAGGCACGAAAACGCAAGGCTAGGCAATGCAAGGAAGGCAAGCAAAGAGTAACGGAAGGCAAGGAAGGCAAGGCAAAGCAAGGCAAGGCAAGGGTAACGGAAGGCACGGCACGGCAAGGGGAAACAAGGCTAAGGCAGGAAAACGCACGGCTAGGCAATGCACGGCAAGGCAAGGAAAGGGTAACGCAAGGCAAGGCAAGGTTAAGGCACGACAACGCAAGGCTAGGCAATGCACGGCAAGGCAATTAAACAGTAACCGAAGGAAAGGACGGCAAGGCAAAGCACGGCTATGGCAAGGGGAAACAAGGCTAAGGCACGACAAGGCACGGCTAGGCAATGCACGGCAAGGCAAGGAAAGGGTAACGCAAGGAAAGGCACGGTCAGGCAAGGCAAGGCTAAGGCACGACAACGCAAGGCTAGGCAATGCACGGCAAGGAAAGCAAATGGTAACGGAAGGCATGGAAGGCAAGGAAAAACAAGGCAAGGCAAGGGTAACGGAAGGAAAGGCACGGCAAGGGGAAACAAGTCTAAGGCATGACAATGCACGGTTAGGCAATGCACGGCAAGGGAAGGAAAGGGTAATGCAAGGCAAGGCATGCTCAGGCAAGGCAAGGCTAAGGCACGACAACGCAAGGCTAGGCAATGAACGGCAAGGAAAGCAAATGGTAACGGAAGGCAAGGAAGGCAAGGAAAAACAAGGCAAAGCAAGGGTAACGGAAGGAACGGCACGGCAAGGGGAAACAAGTCTCAGGCATGACAACGCACGGTTAGGCAATGGACGGCAAGGGAAGGAAAAGGTAATGTAAGGCAAGGCACGCTCAGGCAAGGCAAGGCTGGGGCACGACAGCGCAAGGCTAGGCAATGCACGGCAAGGCAAGGAAAGAATAACGGAAGGCAAGGAAGGCAAGGCAAAGAAAGGAAAAGCAAGGGTAACGGAAGGTACGGCATGGCAAGGGAAGGTAAGGCAAGGCAAGGCAAGCAAGGCTATGGGAAGGGGAAACAAGGCTAAGGCACGACAACACACGGCTAGGCAATGCACGGCAAGGCAAGGAAAGGGGAACGCAAGGCAAGGCACGGTCAGCCAAGGCAACCCTAAGGCACGACAACGCAAGGCTAGGCAATGCTCGACAAGGCAAGGAAAGAGTAACAGAAGGAAAGGAAGGCAAGGCAAAGCAAGGAAATGCAAGTGTAACGGAATGCCGGGCACGGCAATGGGAAACAAGGCTAAGGCAGGACAACGCACGGCTAGGAAATGCACAGTAAGGCAAGGAAAGGGTAACGCAAGGCAAGGAACGGTCAGGCAAGGCAACGTGAAGGCACGATAACGCAAGGCTAGGGAATGCACGGCAAGGTAATTAAAGAGTAAAGGAAGGAAAGGACGGCAAGGCAAAGCCAGGCTATGGCAAGGGGAAACAAGGCTAAGGCACGACAACGCACGGCTAGACAATGCACGGCAAGGCAAGGAAAGGGTAACGCAAGGCAAGGCACGGTCAGGAAGGCAAGGCTAAGGCACGACAACGCAAGGCTAGGCAATGCACCGCAAGGCAAGCAAAGGGTAAAGGAATGCAAGGAAGTCAAGGGAAAGCAAGGCAAGGCAAGGGTAACGGAAAGCTCGGCACGGGAAGGGGAAACAAGGCTAAGGCACGACAACGCACGGCTAGGCAATGCACGGCAAGGCAAAGAAAGGGTAACGCAAGGCAAGGCACGGTCAGGCAAGGCAAGGCTAAGGAACGACAACGCAAGGCTAGGCAATGCACGGCATGGCAAGGAAAGAATAACGGCAGGCAAGGAAGGCAAGGCAAAGCAAGGCAAGGCAAAGGTAACAGAAGGTACGGCACGACAACGGAAGGCAATGCAAGGCAAGGCAAGCAAGGCTATGGCAAGGGGAAACAAGGCTAAGGCACGACAACGCACGGCTCGGCAATGTACGGCAAGGCAAGGAAAGGTTAACGCATGGGAAGGCACGGTCAGGCGAGGCAAGACTAAGGCACGACAACGCAAGACTAGGCAATGCACGGTAAGGCAAGCAAAGAGTAACGGAAGGCAAGGATGGCAAAAGAAAGCAAGCCAAGGCAAGGGTAACGGAAGGGACGGCAAGGCAAGGGGAAACAAGGCTAAGGCACGACAACGCACGTCTAGGCAAAGCATGGCAAGGCAAGGAAAGTTTAACGCAAGGCAAGGCACGGTCAGGCAAGGCAAGGCTAAGGCACGACAACGCAAGGCTAGGCAATGCACGGGAAGGCAAGGAAAGAATAACGGAAGGCAAGGGATGCAAGGCAAAGCAAGGCAAGGCAAGGGTAACAGAAGGCAGGGCACGACAAGGGAAGGCAAAGCAAGGCAGGCGAGCAAGGCTATGGCAAGGTGAAACAAGGCTAAGGCACGACAACGCACGGCTGGGCAATGCACGGCAAAGCAAGGAAAGGGTAACGCAAGGCAAAGCACGGTCAGGCAAGGCAAGAATAAGGCACGACAACGCAACGTTAGGCAATGCACAGCAACGCATTCAAAAAGTAACGGAAGGCAAGGAAGGCAAGGGAAAGCAAGGCAAGGCAAGGGTAACGGAATGCACGGCACGGCAAGGGGAAACAAGGCTAAGGCACGACAATGAACGGCGAGGCAAAGCACGGCAAGGCAAGGAAAGGGTAACGCAAGGCAAGGCACGGTCAGGCAAGGCAAGGCTATTGCACGACAACGCACGGCTAGGCAATGCACGGCAAGGCAAGGAAAGGGTAACGCAAGGCAAGGCACGTTAAGGCAAGGAAAGGCTAAGGCACGACAACGCAAGGCTAGGCAAAGCACGGCAAGGCAAGGAAAGGGTAACGCAAAGCAAGGCACGGTCAGGCAAGGCAAGGCTAATGCACGACAACGCACGGCTAGGCAATGCACGGCAAGGCAAGGAAAGGGTAACGCAAGGCAAGGCACGGTAAGGCAAGGCAAGGCTAAGGCACGACAACGCAAGGCTAGGCAATGCACGGCAAGGCAAGGAAAGAGTAATGGAAGAAAAGGACGGGAAGGCAAAGCAAGGCTATGGCAAGGGGAAACAAAGCTAAGACACGACAACGCACGACTAGGCAATGCACGGAAAGGCAAGGAAGGGTAACGCAAGGCAAGGCACGGTCAGGCAAGGCAAGGCTAAGGCACGACAACGCAAGGTTAGGCAATGCACGGCAAGACAAGAATACAGTACCGGAAGGCACGCCACGATAAGGGAAGTCAAAGCAACGCAAGGCAAGCAAGGCTATGGCAAGGTGAAACAACGCTAAGGCAAGACAATGCACGGTTAGGCAATGCACGGCAAGGCAAGGAAAGGGTAACACAAGGCAAGGCACGGTCAGGCAAGGCAACAATAAGGCATGACAACGCAAGGTTAGGCAATGCACGGCAAGGCAAGCAAACAGTAACGGAAGGCAAGGAAGGCAAGGGAAAGCAAGGCAAGACAAGGGTAACGGAAGGCACGGCACGGCAAGGGGAAAGAAGGCTAAGGCACGACAACGCACGGCTAGGCAATGCACGGCAAAGTCAGGAAAGGGTAACGCTAGTCAAGGCACGGTCATGCCCGGCAAGGCTAAGGCACGACTACGCCAGGCTTGGCAATGCACGGCAAGGCAAAGAAAGAGTAATGGAAGGCAAGGAAAGCAAGGCAAAGCAAGGGTAGGCAAGGGTAACGGAAGGCACGGCATGGCAAGGGAAGGCAAAGCAAGGTAAGGCAAGCAAGGCTATGGCAAGCGGAAACAAGGCTAAGGCACGACATGGCACGGCGATACAATGCACGGCACGGCAAGGAAAGGGTAATGCAATGCAAGGCACGGTCACGCAAGGCAAGGCTGAGGCACGACAACGCAAGGCTAGGCAATGCACGACAAGGCAAGTCAAGAGTGACGAATGGCAAAAAAGGCAAAGCAAAGCAAGGCAAGGCAAGGGTAACGAAAGGCATGGCACGGCAAGGGAAGGCAAAGCAAGGCAACGCAAGCAAGGGTATGGCAAGGGGAAACAAGGCTAAGGCACGACAACACAAGGCTAGGCAATGCACGGCAAGGCAAGGAAAGGGTAACGCAAGGCAAGGCACGGTCAGGCAAGGCAAGGCTATTGCACGACAACGCACGGCTAGGCAATGCACGGCAAGGCAAGGAAAGGGTAACGCAAGGCAAGGCACGTTAAGGCAAGGAAAGGCTAAGGCACGACAACGCAAGGCTAGGCAAAGCACGGCAAGGCAAGGAAAGGGTAACGCAAGGCAAGGCACGGTCAGGCAAGGCAAGGCTAATGCACGACAACGCACGGCTAGGCAATGCACGGCAAGGCAAGGAAAGGGTAACGCAAGGCAAGGCACGGTAAGGCAAGGCAAGGCTAAGGCACGACAACGCAAGGCTAGGCAATGCACGGCAAGGCAAGGAAAGAGTAATGGAAGAAAAGGACGGGAAGGCAAAGCAAGGCTATGGCAAGGGGAAACAAAGCTAAGACACGACAACGCACGACTAGGCAATGCACGGAAAGGCAAGGAAGGGTAACGCAAGGCAAGGCACGGTCAGGCAAGGCAAGGCTAAGGCACGACAACGCAAGGTTAGGCAATGCACGGCAAGACAAGCATACAGTGACGGAAGGCACGCCACGGTAAGGGAAGGCAAAGCAAGGCAAGGCAAGCAAGGCTATGGCAAGGTGAAACAACGCTAAGGCAAGACAATGCATGGTTAGGCAATTCACGGCAAGGCAAGGAAAGGGTAACACAAGGCAAGGCACGGTCAGGCAAGGCAAGAATAAGGCACGACAACGCAAGGTTAGGCAATGCACGGCAAGGCAAGCAAAAAGAAACGGAAGGCAAGGAAGGCAAGGGAAAGCAAGGCAAGACAAGGGTAACGGAAGGCACGGCACGGCAAGGGGAAAGAAGGCTAAGGCACGACAACGCACGGCTCGGAAATGCACGGCAAAGTCAGGAAAGGGTAACGCTAGGCAAGGCAGGGTCATGCCCGGCAAGGCTAAGGCACGACAACGCCAGGCTTGGCAATGCACGGCAAGGCAAGGAATGAGTAATGGAAGGCAAGGAAAGCAAGGCAAAGCAAGGGTAGGCAAGGGTAACGGAAGGCACGGCATGGCAAGGGAAGGCAAAGCAAGGTAAGGCAAGCAAGGCTATGGCAAGCGGAAACAAGGCTAAGGCACGACATGGCACGGCGAGACAATGCACGGCACGGCAAGGAAAGGGTAATGCAAGGCAAGGCACGGTCACGCAAGGCAAGGCTGAGGCACGACAACGCAAGGCTAGGCAATGCACGGCAAGGCAAGTCAAGAGTGACGAATGGCAAAAAAGGCAAAGCAAAGCAAGGCAAGGCAAGGGTAACGAAAGGCATGGCACGGCAAGGGAAGGCAAAGCAAGGCAACGCAAGCAAGGGTATGGCAAGGGGAAACAAGGCTAAGGCACGACAACACAAGGCTAGGCAATGCACGGCAAGGCAAGCAAGGGGTAACGCAAGGGAAAGCACGGTCAGCCAAGGCAAGGCTAAGGCACGACAACGCAAGGCTAGGCAATGCTCGGCAAGGCAAGGAAAGAGTAACAGAAGGAAAGGAAAGCAAGGCAAAGCAAATGTAACGGAAGGCACGGCACGGCAATGGGAAACAAGGCTAAGGCACGACACCGCACTGTTAGGCAATGCACGGCAAGGCAAGGAAAGGGTAAAGCAAGGCAAGGCACGGTCAGGAAGGCAAGGCTAAGGCACGACAACGCAAGGCTAGGAAATGCAAGGCAAGGCAAGGAAAGAGTAACGGAAGGAAAGGACGGCAAGGCAAAGCAAGGCTATGGCAAGGTGAAACAAGGCTAAGTAACGACAACGCACGGCTAGGCAATTCACGGCAAGGCAAGGAAAGGGTAATGCAAAGCAAGGCACGGTTAGGCAAGGCAAGGCTAATGCACGACAACGCACGGCTAGGCAATGCACGGCAAGGCAAGGAAAGGGTAACGCAAGGCAAGGAAGGCAAGGCAAAGCAAGGCAAGGGTAACGGAAGGCACGGCACGGCAAGGGAAGGCAAAGCAAGGCAAGGCAAGCAAGGCTATGGCAAGGGGAAACAAGGCTAAGGCACGACAACGAACTGCTAGGCAATGCATGGCAAGGCAAGGAAAGGGTAACGCAAGGCAAGGAAGGCAAGACAAAACAAGGCAAGGCAAGGGTGACGGAAGGCACGGCACGGCAAGGGAAGGCAAAGCAAGGCAAGCAAGGCTATGGCAAGGGGAAACAAGGTTAAGGCCCGACAACGAACCGCTAGGCAATGCACGGCAAGGCAAAGAAAGGGTAATGCAAGGCAAGGCACGGTCAGCGAAGGCAAGGCTGAGGCACGACACTGCAAGGCTAAGCAATGCATGGCAAGGCAAGGAAAGAGTAACGGAAGGAAAGGAAAGTAAGCCAAGGCAAGTGTAACGGCAATGGGAAACAAGGGTAAGGCAGGAAAACGCACGGCTAGGCAATGCACGGCCAGACAAGGAAAGGGTAACGCAAGGCAAGGCAAGGTTAAGGCACGACAACGCAAGGCTAGGCAATGCACGGCAATCCAATTAAAGAGTAACCGAAGGAAAGGACGGCAAGGCAACGCAAGGCTATGGCAAGGTGAAACGGAAGGCAAGGAAGGAAAGGGAAAGCAAGGCAAGGGAAGGGTAACGGAAGGAACGGCACGGCAAGGGGAAACAAGTCTAAGGCATGACAACGCACGGTTAGGCAATGGACGGCAAGGCAAGGAAAGGGTAACGCAAGGCAAGGCACGCTCAGGCAAGGCAAGGCTAAGGCACGACAACGCAAGGCTAGGCAATGCACGGCAAGGCAAGGAAAGAAAAACGGAAGGCAAGGAAGGCAAGGCAAAGCAAGGCAAGGCAAGGGTAACGGAAGGCACGGCACGGCAAGGGAAGGCAAAGCAAGGCAAGGCAAGCAAGGCTATGGGAAGGGGAAACAAGGCTAAGGCACGACAACACACGGCTAGGCAATGCACGGCAAGGCAAGGAAAGGTTAACGCAAGGAATGCACGGTCAGCCAAGGCAACGCTAAGGCACGACAACGCAAGGCTAGGCAATGCTCGACAAGGCAAGGAAAGAGTAACAGAAGGAAAGGAAGGCAAGGCAAAGCAAGGAAATGCAAGTGTAACGGAATGCCTGGCACGGCAATGGGAAACAAGGCTAAGGCAGGACAACGCACGGCTAGGAAATGCACAGTAAGGCAAGGAAAGGGTAACGCAAGGCAAGGAACGGTCAGGCAAGGCAACGTGAAGGCACGATAACGCAAGGCTAGGGAATGCACGGCAAGGTAATTAAAGAGTAAAGGAAGGAAAGGACGGCAAGGCAAAGCCAGGCTATGGCAAGGGGAAACAAGGCTAAGGCACGACAACGCACGGCTAGACAATGCACGGCAAGGCAAGGAAAGGGTAACGCAAGGCAAGGCACGGTCAGGAAGGCAAGGCTAAGGCACGACAACGCAAGGCTAGGCAATGCACGGCAAGGCAAGCAAAGGGTAACGGAATGCAAGGAAGGCAAGGGAAAGCAAGGCAAGGCAAGGGTAACGGAAAGCTCGGCACGGCAAGGGGAAACAAGGCTAAGGCACGACAACGCACGGCTAGGCAATGCACGGCAAGGCAAAGAAAGGGTAACGCAAGGCAAGGCACGGTCAGGCAAGGCAAGGCTAAGGCACGACAACGCAAGGCTAGGCAATGCACGGCATGGCAAGGAAAGAATAACGGAAGGCAAGGAAGGCAAGGCAAAGCAAGGCAAGGCAAGGGTAACAGAAGGCACGGCACGACAAGGGAAGGCAATGCAAGGCAAGGCAAGCAAGGCTATGGCAAGGGGAAACAAGGCTAAGGCAAGACAACGCACAGCTCGGCAATGTTCGGCAAGGCAAGGAAAGGGTAACGCATGGGAAGGCACGGTCAGGCGAGGCAAGACTAAGGCACGACAACGCAAGGCTAGGCAATGCACGGTAAGGCAAGCAAAGAGTAACGGAAGGCAATGATGGCAAAAGAAAGCAAGCCAAGGCAAGGGTAACGGAAGGAACGGCACGGCAAGGGGAAACAAGGCTAAGGCACGACAACGCACGTCTAGGCAATGCATGGCAAGGCATGGAACGTTTAACGCAAGGCAAGGCACGGTCAGGCAAGGCAAGGCTAAGGCACGACAACGCAAGGCTAGGCAATGCACGGGAAGGCAAGGAAAGAATAACGGAAGGCAAGGGATGCAAGGCAAAGCAAGGCAAGGCAAGGGTAACGGAAGGCACGGCACGACAAGGGAAGGCAAAGCAAGGCAAGGCAAGGAAGGCTATGGCAAGGTGAAACAAGGCTAAGGCACGACAACGCACGGCTAGGCAATGCACGGCAAGGCAAGGAAAGGGTAACGCAAGGTAAAGCACGGTCAAGCAAGGCAAGAATAAGGCACGACAACGCAACGTTAGGCAATGCACGGCAAGGCATTCAAAAAGTAACGGAAGGCAAGGAAGGCAAGGGAAAGCAAGGCAAGGCAAGGGTAACGGAATGCACGGCACGGCAAGGGGAAACAAGGCTAAGGCACGACAATGAACGGCGAGGCAAAGCACGGCAAGGCAAGGAAAGGGTAACGCAAGGCAAGGCACGGTCAGGCAAGGCAAGGCTAATGCACGACAACGCACGGCTAGGCAATGCACGGCAAGGCAAGGAAAGGGTAACGCAAGGCAAGGCACGTTAAGGCAAGGAAAGGCTAAGGCACGACAACGCAAGGCTAGGCAAAGCACGGCAAGGCAAGGAAAGGGTAAAGCAAGGCAAGGCACGGTCAGGCAAGGCAAGGCTAATGCACGACAACGCACGGCTAGGCAATGCACGGCAAGGCAAGGAAAGGGTAACGCAAGGCAAGGCACGGTAAGGCAAGGCAAGGCTAAGGCACGACAACGCAAGGCTAGGCAATGCACGGCAAGGCAAGGAAAGAGTAATGGAAGAAAAGGACGGGAAGGCAAAGCAAGGCTATGGCAAGGGGAAACAAAGCTAAGACACGACAACGCACGACTAGGCAATGCACGGAAAGGCAAGGAAGGGTAACGCAAGGCAAGGCACGGTCAGGCAAGGCAAGGCTAAGGCACGACAACGCAAGGTTAGGCAATGCACGGCAAGACAAGCATACAGTGAGGGAAGGCACGCCACGGTAAGGGAAGGCAAAGCAAGGCAAGGCAAGCAAGGCTATGGCAAGGTGAAACAACGCTAAGGCAAGACAATGCATGGTTAGGCAATTCACGGCAAGGCAAGGAAAGGGTAACACAAGGCAAGGCACGGTCAGGCAAGGCAAGAATAAGGCACGACAACGAAAGGTTAGGCAATGCACGGCGAGGCGAGCAAAAAGAAACGGAAGGCAAGGACGGCAAGGGAAAGCAAGGCAAGACAAGGGTAACGGAAGGCACGGCACGGCGAGGGGAAAGAAGGCTAAGGCACGACAACGCACGGCTAGGAAATGCACGGCAAAGTCAGGAAAGGGTAACGCTAGTCAAGGCACGGTCATGCCCGGCAAGGCTAAGGCACGACTACGCCAGGCTTGGCAATGCACGGCAAGGCAAGGAAAGAGTAATGGAAGGCAAGGAAAGCAAGGCAAAGCAATTGTAGGCAAGGGTAACGGAAGGCACGGCATGGCAAGGGAAGGCAAAGCAAGGTAAGGCAAGCAAGGCTATGGCAAGCGGAAACAAGGCTAAGGCACGACATGGCACGGCGATACAATGCACGGCACGGCAAGGAAAGGGTAATGCAATGCAAGGCACGGTCACGCAAGGCAAGGCTGAGGCACGACAACGCAAGGCTAGGCAATGCACGGCAGGGCAAGTCAAGAGTAACGAATGGCAAAAAAGGCAAGGCAAAGCAAGGCAAGGCAAGGGTAACGAAAGGCATGGCACGGCAAGGGAAGGCAAAGCAAGGCAACGCTAGCAAGGGTATGGCAAGGGGAAACAAGGCTAAGGCACGACAACACAAGGCTAGGCAATGCACGGCAAGGCAAGCAATGGGTAACGCAAGGCAAGGCACGGTCAGCCAAGGCAAGGCTAAGGCACGACAACGCAAGACTAGGCAATGCTCGGCAAGGCAAGGAAAGAGTAAGAGAAGGAAAGTAAGGCAAGGCAAAACAAGGCAAGGCAAGTGTAACGGAAGGCACGGCACGGCAATGGGAAACAAGGCTAAGGCACGACAACGCACTGCTAGGCAATGCACGGCAAGGCAAGGAAAGGGTAACGCAAGGCAAGGCATGGTCAGGAAAGCAAGGCTAAGGCAGGACAACGCAAGGCTAGGAAATGCACGGCACGGCAAGGAAAGAGTAACGGAAGGAAAGGACGGCAAGGCAAAGCAAGGCTATGGCAAGGTGAAACAAGGCTAAGTAACGACAACGCACGGCTAGGCAATTCACGGCAAGGCAAGGAAAGGGTAACGCAAGGCAAGGCACGCTCAGGCAAGGCAAGGCTAAGGCACGACAACGCACGGCTAGGCAATGCACGGCAAGGCAAGGAAAGGGTAACGCAAGGCAAGGAAGGCAAGGCAAAGCAAGGCAAGGCAAGGGTAACGGAAGGCACGGCACGGCAAGGGAAGGCAAAGCAAGGCAAGGCAAGCAAGGCTATGGCAAGGGGAAACAAGGCTAAGGCACGACAACGAACTGCTAGGCAATGCATGGCAAGGCAAGGAAAGGGTAACGCAAGGCAAGGAAGGCAAGACAAAACAAGGCAAGGCAAGGGTGACGGAAGGCACGGCACGGCAAGGGAAGGCAAAGCAAGGCAAGCAAGGCTATGGCAAGGGGAAACAAGGTTAAGGCCCGACAACGAACCGCTAGGCAATGCACGGCAAGGCAAAGAAAGGGTAATGCAAGGCAAGGCACGGTCAGCGAAGGCAAGGCTGAGGCACGACACTGCAAGGCTAAGCAATGCATGGCAAGGCAAGGAAAGAGTAACGGAAGGAAAGGAAAGTAAGCCAAGGCAAGTGTAACGGCAATGGGAAACAAGGGTAAGGCAGGAAAACGCACGGCTAGGCAATGCACGGCCAGACAAGGAAAGGGTAACGCAAGGCAAGGCACGGTCAGGCAAGGCAAGGCTAATGCACGACAACGCACGGCTAGGCAATGCACGGCAAGGCAAGGAAAGGGTAACGCAAGGCAAGGCACGGTAAGGCAAGGCAATGCTAAGGCACGACAACGCAAGGCTAGGCAATGCACGGCAAGGCAAGGAAAGAGTAATGGAAGAAAAGGACGGCAAGGCAAAGCAAGGCTATGGCAAGGGGAAACAAAGCTAAGACACGACAACGCACGACTAGGCAATGCACGGAAAGGCAAGGAAGGGTAACGCAAGGCAAGGCACGGTCAGGCAAGGCAAGGCTAAGGCACGACAACGCAAGGTTAGGCAATGCACCCCAAGACAAGCATACAGTGACGGAAGGCACGCCACGGTAAGGGAAGGCAAAGCAAGGCAAGGCAAGCAAGGCTATGGCAAGGTGAAACAACGTTAAGGCAAGACAATGCACGGTTAGGCAATTCACGGCAAGGCAAGGAAAGGGTAACACAAGGCAAGGCACGGTCAGGCAAGGCAAGAATAAGGCACGACAACGCAAGGTGTGGCAATGCACGGCAAGGCAAGCAAAAAGAAACGGAAGGCAAGGACGGCAAGGGAAAGCAAGGCAAGACAAGGGTAACGGAAGGCACGGCACGGCAAGGGGAAAGAAGGCTAAGGCACGACAACGCAAGGCTAGGCAATGCACGGCAAGGCAAGGAAAGAATAACGGAAGGCAAGGAAGGCAAGGCAAAGCAAGGCAAGGCAAGGGCAACGGAAGGCACGGCACGGCAAGGGAAGGCAAAGCAAGGCAATGCAAGCAAGGCTATGGCAAGGTGAAACAAGGCTAAGGCACGACAACGCATGGCTAGGCAATGCACGGCAAAGCGAGTAAAGGGTAACGCAAGGCAAGGCACGGTCAGACACGGCAAGGCTAAGGCACGACAACGCAAGGTTAGGCAATGCAGGGCAAGACAAGCATATAGTAACGGAAGGCAAGGAAGGCAAGGGAAAGCAAGGCAAGGCAAGGGTAACAGATGGCACGGCACGGCAAGGGGAAACAAGGCTAAGGCACAACAACGCACGGCTAGGCAATGCACGGCAAGGCAAGGAAAGGGGAACGCAAGGCAAGGCACGGTCAGCCAAGGCAAGGCTAAGGCACGACAACGCAAGGCTAGGCAATGCTCGACAAGGCAAGGAAAGAGTAACAGAAGGAAAGGAAGGCAAGGCAAAGCAAGGAAAGGCAAGTGTAACGGAAGGCCCGGCACGGCAATGGGAAACAAGGCTAAGGCAGGACAATGCACGGCTAGGAAATGCACAGTAAGGCAAGGAAAGGGTAACGCACGGCAAAGAACGGTCAGGCAAGGCAAGGTGAAGGCACGACAACGCAAGGCTAGGCAATGCACGGCAAGGTAATTAAAGAGTAAAGGAAGGAAAGGACGGCAAGGCAAAGCCAGGCTATGGCAAGGGGAAACAAGGCTAAGGCACGACAACACACGGCTAGACAATGCACGGCAAGGCAAGGAAAGGGTAACGCAAGGCAAGGCACGGTCAGGAAGGCAAGGCTAAGGCACGACAACGCAAGGCTAGGCAATGCACCGCAAGGCAAGCAAAGGGTAACGGAATGCAAGGAAGGCAAGGGAAAGCAAGGCAATTCAAGGGGAACGGAAGACTCGGCACGGCAATGGGAAACAAGGCTAAGTCACGACAACGCACGGCTAGGCAATTAACGGCAAGGCAAGGAAAGGGTAACGCAAAGCAAGGCACGATTAGGCAAGGCAAGGCTAATGCAAGACAACGCACGGCTAGGCAATGCTCGGAAAGGCTAGGAAAGGGTAACGCAAGGCAAGGAAGGCAAGGCAAAGCAAGGCAAGTCAAGGGTAACGGAAGGCACGGCACGGCAAGGGAAGGCAAAGCAAGGCAAGGCAAGCAAGGCTATGGCAAGGGGAAACAAGGCTAAGGCACGACAACGAACCGCTAGGCAATGCACGGCAAGGCAAGGAAAGGGTAATGCAAGGCAAGGCACGGTCAGCCAAGGCAAGGCTAAGGCACGACAATGCAAGGCTAAGCAATGCACGGCAAGGCAAGGAAAGAGTAACGGAAGGAAAGGAAAGTAAGGCAAGGCAAGTGTAACGGAAGACACGGCACGGCAATGGGAAACAAGGGTAAGGCAGGAAAACGCACGGCTAGGCAATGCACGGCAAGACAAGGAAAGGGTAACGCAAGGCAAGGCAAGGTTAAGGCACGACAACGCAAGGCTAGGCAATGCACGGCAAGCCAATTAAAGAGTAACCGAAGGAAAGGACGGCAAGGCAACGCAAGGCTATGGCAAGGGGAAACAAGGCTAAGGCACGACAAGGCACGGCTAGGCAATGCACGGCAAGGCAAGGAAAGGGTAACGCAAGGCAAGGCACGGTCAGGCAAAGCAAGGTTAAGTCACGACAAGGAAAGGCTAGGCAATGCACGGCAAGACAAGCAAAGGGTAACGGAATGCAAGGAAGGCAAGGGAAAGCAAGGAAAGGCAAGGGTAACGGAAAGCTCGGCACGGCAAGGGTAAACAAGGCTAAGGCACGACAACGCACGGCTAGGCAATGCACAGCATGGCAAGGAAAGAATAACGAAAGGCAAGGAAGGCAAGGCAAAGCAAGGCAAGGCAAGGGTAACAGAAGGCCCGGCACGGTAATGGAAGGCAAAGCAAGGGAAGGCAAACAAGGCTATGTAAACGTGAAAGAAGTATAAGGCACGACAACGCAAAACTAGGCAATGCACGGCAAGACAAGCATACAGTAACGGAAGGCAAGTAAGGCAAGGTAAAGCAAGGGAAGGCAAGGGTAACGGATGGCACGGCACGGGAAGGGGAACAAGGCTAAGGCACGACAACGCACGGCTAGGCAATGCACGGCAAGGTAAGGAAAGGGTAACGCAAGGCAAGGCAGGGTCGGGCCAGGAAAGGCTAAGGCACGACAATGCATGGCAAGGCAATGCACGGCAAGGCAAGGAAAGAGTAACGGAAGGCAAGGAAGGGAAGGCAAAGCAAGGCAAAGCAAGGGAAACGGAAGGCACGGCATGGCAAGGGAAGGTAAGGCAAGGCAAGGCAAGCAAGGCTATGGCAAGGGGAAACAAGGCTAAGGCACGACAAAGCACGGCTAGGCAATGCAGGGCAAAGCAAGGAAAGGGTAACTCAAGGCAAGGCACGGTCAGGCAAGACAAGGCTAATGCACGAGAACCCAAGGCTAGGCAATGCTCGGCACGGCAAGGAAAGAGTAACGGAAGACAAGGAAGGCAAGGCAAAGCAAGGCAAGGCAAGGGTAACCGAAGGCACGGCACAGCAAGGGAAGGCAAAGCAAGGCAAGCAAGCAAGGCTATGGCAAGGGGAAACAAGGCTGAGGAACGACAACGCACGGCTAGGCAATGCACGGCAAGGCAAGGAAAGGGTAACGGAAGCAAGGCACGGTCAGGCAAGGCAAGGCAAAGGCACGACTACGCCAGGCTAGGCAATGCACGGCAAGGCAAGTCAAGAGTAACGAATGGCAAAAAAGGCAAGGCAAAGCAAGGCAAGGCAAGGGTAACGAAAGGCATGGCACGGCAAGGGAAGGCAAAGCAAGGCAACGCAAGCAAGCGTATGGCAAGGGGAAACAAGGCTAAGGCACGACAACACAAGGCCAGGAAATGCACGACAAGGGAAGGAAAGAGTAACGGAAGGAAAGGACGGCAAGGCAAAGCAAGGCTATGGCAAGGGGAAACAAGGCAAGGCAAGGGTAACGGAATGCACGGCACGGCAAGGGGAAACAAGGCTAAGGCACGACAATGAAAGGCGAGGCAAAGCACGGCAAGGCAAGGAAAGGGTAACGCAAGGCAAGGCACGGTCAGGCAAGGCAAGGCTAATGCACGACAACGCACGGCTAGGCAATGCACGGCAAGGCAAGGAAAGGGTAACGCAAGGCAAGGCACGGTAAGGCAAGGCAATGCTAAGGCACGACAACGCAAGGCTAGGCAATGCACGGCAAGGCAAGGAAAGAGTAATGGAAGAAAAGGACGGCAAGGCAAAGCAAGGCTATGGCAAGGGGAAACAAAGCTAAGACACGACAACGCACGACTAGGCAATGCACGGAAAGGCAAGGAAGGGTAACGCAAGGCAAGGCACGGTCAGGCAAGGCAAGGCTAAGGCACGACAACGCAAGGATAGGCAATGCACGGCAAGACAAGCATACAGTGACGGAAGGCACGCCACGGTAAGGGAAGGCAAAGCAAGGCAAGGCAAGCAAGGCTATGGCAAGGTGAAACAACGTTAAGGCAAGACAATGCACGGTTAGGCAATTCACGGCAAGGCAAGGAAAGGGTAACACCAGGCAAGGCACGGTCAGGCAAGGCAAGAATAAGGCACGACAACGCAAGGCTAGGCAATACACGGCAAGGCAAGTAAAGAGTAACGGAAGGAAAGGACGGCAAGGCAAATCAAGGCTATGGCAAGGGGAAACAAGGCTAAGGCACGACAATGCACGGCTCGGCAATGCACGGCAAGGCAAGGAATGGGTAACGCAATGGAAGGCACGGTCAGGCGAGGCAAGGCTAAGGCAGGACAACGCAAGGCTAGGCAATGCACGGCAAGGCAAGCAAAGAGTAACGGAAGGCAAGGAAGGCAAGGGAAAGCAAGGCAAGCAAGGGTAACGGAAGGAACGGCACGGCAAGGGGAAACAAGGCTAAGGCACGACAACGCACGGCTAGGCAATGCACGGCAAGACAAGGAAAGGGTAA
>NW_027422502.1:0-50820 GCF_037893015.1 Macrotis lagotis | reverse complement strand
GAAATCATGAATTCTTACTATTAAGTGAGCATCTCACATAGTCTAGGATCCCCAAACTGGGGATCTGTCCTTATTTCCTATTCACAAGTCATGGAATATCTCTAGCTCCACCAAGGGATCATGGAATACTCTGTTCCCATATACCTAAGGAAGTGGGAATTTCCCCTCTTTCTCCTTTTGGAGAACCCAATAACCTTTCCCATCAAAGTAAAATTTATGGCTGATAGTCATGGGGATTGTTTGTTCCTGGATCATTTTCCCAGACCTTCTTTTGCCTTTCTAAAGACAGTGTACCAAAAAAATTGATGGTACGATGAGACATTCCCCTCTCCATGATCATATTGTTTCTCTTTGTCGAAAGAGAATAGAATTAGGAGGAACAAGAACAGAAAGATAATTTATGTTTGCTCAGGAAAATGTCCTGTCCAGTAAAGTTATACATAAGGGTAATGGACTGCTTTCTGACAAGATAAGTCAACCATCCTCTTGGGAATTCCTTAAACAAGGGTTGACCCTCCACTTGTAGAGTGTGGGTTAGAGGAAATCTTTTTGTTAGATTCGGGTTGGACTAGAGGACCACTGAGCTATATTTTCACTCTCAGAGTTTATGATTATGTTACTCTATCTTAATCTAAGTAGTCCTGGACTACTCTAAGACAGAGGTTGGGGCTCTCAAAAACTCTAGTTCTGTTTGAAACAGCTTCTGTGATGGGAGTCTCATTGGTATCTCCTCAGAAGACTGAAATATTTTACATCAGAGCTTTTTTTAAAATTTCCTTTATTCTAATTTCATACAAAAGATAGTTTTCAACATTCATCTTTTAATAAACTGTTGATTTCCATTTTTTCCTCTCCTCCTTTTCCTCCCACTATTGCATTCCTGGGCAGAGCTCAATTTTGCATAAGAGATCATCACTTGGTGTTATTTCTGAAGCTCACTTCAGCGAGCATCAGTTCTGCATCAGGGTTCTTTGTTCTCAATAATTCATAATTTTTATTTGCTATTTCTTTCAGATTCAAAGATTCATTGAGATGAAGAACCCCTGAAGACCTGGAGGTTAATGTCAGACCAGGTAAGCAGCACTTTGAGTCATAAAGGGAGTA
Organism: Macrotis lagotis; assembly: GCF_037893015.1. Classification (NCBI taxonomy): domain Eukaryota; kingdom Metazoa; phylum Chordata; class Mammalia; order Peramelemorphia; family Peramelidae; genus Macrotis; species Macrotis lagotis. Next base: position 49,716 of record NW_027422502.1, on the reverse strand, counting down.
GGAAGTTATGTGGCCCATTCTCACTCTGAGAGAAAAACATCAGGCAGTTCTCTTTCCCCATTGAGCTTTGTAGGAGCCAAGGGCAGATGCAAAATGAGAGAAGAAATAATGCATAAATAAGTTTCTGAGCAAAGACCAGGGGAAATTTTAAGTTGAGATTCCTGCATTGTACAGACTGGTTCAGAAAGCATCCTGTACAGATGTGGAATTTATGGGGGGAAATGCCATAACAATGGCTAGAATTTTTATTATACTTGAAAATTTTCAAAATTCTTTTGAAAAAGAAAAAGCACTGTAGTAGTATATATATCAACTCTTCCCTCTTTAGTTCCAGCCTTGGCTCCTGCAAGCACAATCTTGCCATATGGATAGAGAATTGTTCGATGTTTTCTCTCAAGTTATTCCTTGCACTTAAAATTTCCAACTTTATTACCCTCTTCTATCAAGCTGTGTCTTGTAAAACTTCTTACTCCACATAATGTCAAAGTCTGAATACCTGGTCACAAACTGAGATCCATGTCTTTAGGTAAAGATTAATTCCTCATTTCAGGGAAGCTTTGAAGATAAAAATAGCACATACAAAGTAGGAATGACTGCCAGCAAAGGACCCTCATGCAGAACTGAGGCTGAATGAAGTGAGCCTTACCAGGACTAGATTCTAAACAGCAATAGCAGCATTTTGTAATGACAAACTATGATAAATTTAGTTCTTCTCAGGAATACAGGGATCAAATCATTTCTAAAAGATTGTTGATGCAAAATAGCATTCACATGCAAAAAATGCAGAGCAAAACATACTGTTTTCATATTTTAAATATTGTTTTATCTTTTATGTTTTTTTCTCTCATGGTTTTATTTTCCCTGATCTGATTTTTCCTTCACAATGAAACATACATGGAAATCCTAAAAAAGAATATTAAATATTATCCTTATATGTTATTGGAAAAGTAAATTTACTATAGAAATATGTTGGAAATTATCTCCGCATATAATTGGGAAAACAAGGGAACAAACATGAAAATAATCAAAAGATGTATAAATACATGTAGTGAATCCCTAAAACAGGAGTGTAGCAAAGGAGCTGATGTAACTTATAACATTAGAAAAAATTAGGCTACAGCAGTCCACAGATTGTGCCTGAAGATAATAGGTTGAGAAATGTAATTGGAAGAAAGACGGTCCGCAGAAAATTCATACAGTCTTGGGTTATACACATTATTGTTCTCCAGTATTGAGCTTTGAAAGTAAAATCCTCTTAAGATTTTTCTCTTAACATATTCAATTTTGACCAATGTATAGCATGGAAACAATGTAAAGATTGTCAGACTGCCTTCTGTGGGGCATGGGGGGAGGGAAGCAAGATTGGGGGAAAAATTTTTAAATTTAAAACTTCACAAAAAATGATAGGTAAAAACGTCCATTGTATATATAATTGGAAAACAAATAAAATATTTATATTAAAAAGGAAAGTAAAATTCTCCTAACAGCACTTCATTGGATAGGTGATTCCTTGGTCCTTCAGTTGTCATCATGTCTCCATGTTTCTTCTCTGTCCCACTGTTCCCCATCACATGCTTCAATGTGACATTTTCTTTCTAATATACCCAGTGGAGCTCCTTCACCTCATTCTACTGTATTCCTTATTTCTTCCCTTCTGCCTTCCTTCTAATGCTGACCCATCTCCAGCTTTTAATCCCAGACAAAGCATAATAATCTCTTTTCTGCTTTTCCAAAATTCACTTTAGGGCCTCAGCACAACTCCCAGCTCAATAATGATGATCCATAATGGTTGATTGTTGGGAATGGCACTGTAATGAATGGGGAAAGCTCAGAATCCATTTTTCTCTGTTTGTACCTTTAAAATAAGGAAGAAGAGCAGAGATTATGGTAAAGGGAGAATAAACACTGAAAAATTGCTAAAGTCTCTGATATGTTAAATAGAGTTCAAAGAGTAAGCCTCCCCTTCAGATTAGAGATTTTATGTATGTAACAGAAAGAATATGTGTGGAGACCTAAATTGACTTTTGAGATGTAAAGTGACTAGAATAACAGATGATTGCATCAGAAACAACTGTAATCTTAAAAGCTGCTTGTGGGGAGACCCTCTCCTTTCTTGATTTGCATCCTGATCTCCTTAGGCTTTACCCTCTACCTAATTCCAGGTCCAATATAGGGAAAGGGAATTTGCCTTTTGCCCTCTAGATGAGAGGCAAGGCATAAAAACCTGGGTTGGACCCTGACTCAAGGCCATAGTATTTTCTGACGATGGCCCAGATAAGGATAGCTTGGCTGTCCTTTAAACTATCTACAATTCTCTCTCTCCATAGCTCTTCCTATGTTTTCCTTTTTAATAAATTTTTGCTTTATTTCTACCCATGATTTCCTAAGTCTGAATAATTATTCCTCATAAGTAGAACTGAACACAAGTAGCCAGTGGCTACACTAACAGCAGTTCATTGGAGGTGTGATTCCTTGGTCCTTCAGTTTTCATCATGTCTCCTTGTTTCTTCTCTGTTCCCTCTCACAAGCTTCAGTTTGACACTTTCATTCTAACACACCCAGTGGAGCTCCTTCACCTCATTCTACTGCATTCCCTATTTCTCCCCTTCTGCCTTCCATCTAATTCTGACCCATCTCCAACCTTTCTCCCAGACAAAGTATATTAATATCATTTCTGCCTTTCCAACACTCACTTTTGGGCCTCAGCACAACTCCCAGCTCAATAATGATGATCCATTGTATTTTCCTTTGAAATTAAGAAGAGGAGCAGAGATTAAGGTAAAGGCGAATAAAAATTCAGAAATTTCTAAAGTCTCTGATATGTTATATAGAGTTCAAAGACCATATGTCCCCTTTGGATTAGTGTAAAAGGTTTTAACAGGCCCATCCTTTTGTTTGAGAAAGTTGGGTGATTTCAGATACCAAACTCTCATAGAATGTTACAATTCAAAGAGCCCTCGGGGTTCCTTTAGCCCAACCAATAACTGAGAATGCAGTTCTACATACAAATAATTGGTTATCTCACCTGAACTTAAAGTTTTCTAGGGAGGAGGAATCAACTATTGATGCAGAGGCAGCCCCTCCTCCTAAAGAATAGGAGAGTTGCTGAGTTTGTTTTTTTTATTTAATTCATAATCTTTTAGTCTTTCCAGCTAGCTCATTTAGTATTGTTTCTTTTTTTTGTCCACTGGGTTCAAACACTGTCAACCCCTCTCCCATATGACACCATATTTAACCACAAAAAAAGTTATTGTCCCATATTCTCCTGCCTTCTTCTCCCTAGACTCAATGTCTAAAGTTCTTTCACCTAACCATTAAATGGTATATCCTCCTGGACTGCCATGATTTTTTCAATTTCCCTCCTCCAGTGAATCTTTAGCTTTTCACCATCCTATGTCAATATTCTTCTAAAAACCCACCTCAAAAATATAAACAAAAAATAAACAGTGTGGGCCAAATATTGAAATTGGTTTTTGTGCATCATTCCAATCAGCTTCTTCCAGATCTTCCTAAATCACCATTTTTGTCCACAAAAAAATGACACACCAAAGAAGTGAAGACAACACACCAAAGAAAGAAGTGAAGATGACACACCAAAGTGAAGATGGAGTTCTGCCAAACTCTTTTTATGACACCAACATGGTGCTGATACTAAACCAGGAAGAACAAAACAAGACAAAGTTATAGACCAATCATCCTAATGAATATTGATACAAAAATCTTAGATAAAATTTTGGCTATGAGACTACAGAAAATTACACCATAATCAGGTCGAATTTATCTAGGCAGGCAGAATTTCCACATTTCGGAAACCTTCAACATAATCAAACATATCAACAGTAAAACCAACAGAAATTGTATGATTGTCTCAATAGATGCCAAAAAAGCATTTGATAAAATGCAACAGCCATTCCTATTAAAACATTAGAAAGATTAGGAATAAATGGAATTTTCCTTAAAATAATAAATAGAGTTGGAGCCAAGATGGCAGTGTGAAGGCAGCATTTCCTGAGAACTCTGATCCCCCAAACCCCGGAAAACAAAGGATGGCTCTATCCAAAATTTAGAGGGGCAGAACCCACAAAGGACTGAGTGATACATTTTTCCAGTCCTGGATAACTTAGAATTTACACGCGAAAAGTGTGCTTCACCAGGAGCAGGGGTTGGAGAAAAAACCCATGGGGCAGCCCAGCACAGAGATCACTAGCAACAGCTTGAAGGGGTGGTGAGAGAACTCTGCTACACCTGGGTGAGTGTGCAGTGAGGAGCATGGCCACAGAATCTGCAGAGAGAATCTGGAGAAAGCAGCCTGCACCGCAGAGATGGTAAGGGAAGTCTGCAGAGATTTCTCTGCTCTCCCTGGTGTAGGACCCTACTGTTTGTCTACACTCACATATTGCAGTTTGGACTTCCATAATAAATAACCAAGCTGCATCTCTCCTTATGGTCCCAGGGCAGAGGGCATTGCTGTGGTCATTTACATATCAAAGCACAGGCTAGAGAGCATAACACCTTGGAGGAATAAAGGTCCCAGTGGCGTGTCCCCCCTCTCAAAAAAAACCCCAAAACCTTGGAAGTGCTGTAAATTAATCTTGGGCTGCGGAAATTAGTAAACAGCAGAAAAAGAAGAATCTGACCATAGAGCATTACTTCAGTCCTAGGGAAAGTCAAAACACATACTCAGATGATGACAAAATCGAAGCTTTCATATCCAACACCTCCAAGAGAAATATAAAATGGGCTCAGACTATGGATGAGCTCAAAAAAGACTTTGAAAAGCAATTAAGGGAGGAGGAGGAAAAATTGGGAGTAGAAATGGGAGTGATGCAAAAAAATTAACAAAAACCAAGTCAAAAGCTTGGTGAAAGATATCCAAAATATAATGAAGACAATAATGTCTCAAAAACCAGTTTAGGCCTAATGGAAAAAGCAAAACAAAAGGCAAATGAGAAGAAGAATGCCTTAAAAAGAAGAATTGACCAGCTGGAAAAGGAGATTTAAAAAGCTCCCAGAGAAAAATAAGTCCTTCAAATGCAGAATGGAACTAAAGAAAGCTGATGACTTTGCAAAAAAAAAAAAAGGAAGAAATAAAACTCTGCCAAAAAAAGCCAAAAAATTAGAAGAAAATGTGAAATATCTTATTGGAAAAAACAACCAACCTTGAAAACTGATCCAGAAGAAATAATTTAAAAATTATTGGGCTATCTGGAAGACAAGACCAGAAAAAGAGCCTAGATGTCATTTTGCAAAACATAACACAGCAAAATTGCCCTGAGATCCTAGAAGCTGAAGGTATAATAGAAATCGTGACAATTCACTGGCTGGCCCCTGAAATAGATCCCAAAAGAAAACTTCCAGGAATATTATAGCCAAATTCCCAAACTCCCAAATCAAAAGGAAAATTCTAAAAGCTGCCAGAAAAAAACAATTCAACTACCAAGGTTCTATAGTAAGGATTACACAGGATCTGGCATCATCTACCTTAAGGGCTCATAGGGATTGAAATATGATATTCCAGAAGGCAAAATATCTTGGCTTACTACCGAGAATCAAGTACTCAGCAAAACTGAACACACTCTTTTAGGGGAAAAGATGGATTTTCAATGAAACAAGGGACTTTCAAACTTTCCTATTGAGCTGACCAGAGCTGAACAAAAGTTTGATCTCCAAGTACAGGACTCTGGTGAACCATAGAGTGAGTGGAAGAGAGGGAGTAACTATGAGGAACTTGATGATGTTGAACTGTTTATATTCCTGCATGGGAAGATAATATTGATAACTCATGTGAATTTTCTCCTTTATAAAAGCTGTTAGAAGGAACATATATAGGCAGGAAATAGGAAGAAGCAGAATATAATAGAGTCAATAGGCGATGGGGAAAGTACTGGGAGGAAAGAAAAGGAGATGAAGAAGAAGTTGAGAGATTTCACCTAAGCATGAAGAAAAATATTTTTTCAATGGACTGGACAGGGGAAGGCAAGGGGGAATGAGTGAGCCTTCATTCTCATGGGAAATGGCTCAGGGAGGAAATGACATACAAATTTAATAGAGTGAGGAAATCTATCTTGCCCTGGAGAAGGATGGAAGGAAAGGGACAGGATGAGGGGGAATGGGGGGGAGGGAAGGGGGGAATAGGTGATAGAAGAGAGGGAACATCAAGGGAGAGGGTACTGAGATTCAACACACTTTTGGACAGGGCCAGGAGGAAAGGAGAGAGAGAACAGAATAAATGAGAGTGGGGAGAAATGGAGTGGAGGTACAGCTAGTAATAGCAACTGAAGGAAAAATATTGAAGCAACTTCTCTGGTGGACTTATAATAAAGAAAGCAACTCACCCCAGAGACAGCTATTGAAATCTGAACACAGACTGAAGTACAATTATTTTTTTCTCTCTATTCTTGATGTTTCACATCTTCTTGTGGTGAGGGGGGGTTATGTTCATTCTTATGTTTACTCTTATAACATTCAATTTACATAGATGTATAGCATAGAAACAATGTAGAGACTGTCAGACACCCTTCTGGGGGGCAGGTGGAAGGGAGGAGTGACAAAAATTATAGAATTCAGAGCATTGCAAAAAGGATGGGTACATATTACTATTGTCTATAATTGGAAAACTAATAAAATGTTAAAATGTTAAAAATAACATAAAATAACATAAAATAATAAATAGTAACTAAAACTATCAACAAATATTATATTTAATGGGAATAAACTCAGAGAATTTCCAATAAATTCAGGGGTGAAACAAGGATGCCCATTATCACCAAGACTATTCAATATAGCACTTGAAATGCTAGCAATAGCAATAAGAGAAGCAAAAAGAATTGGAGGAATCAGAATTGGCAATGAGGAAGCAAAATTTTCACTCTTTGAAGATGATATGATGGTACACAGAGAACCTGAGAAAATCATCTAAAATCCTTCTTGAAACAACAAATTCAGTAAAGTAGCAGAAAATAAAATAAACCCACATGAATTATCAGCATTTTAAATGAACAACAAAGCCCAAGAACAAGAGATAGAGAAATTCCTTTTAAAATAACTGTAGACAACATTAAATAATTAGGAATCTACCTCCCAAGACAAATCTAGAAACTGTATGAATACAACTATAAAGCTTGCATCACCCAAATAAAGTCAGATCTAAATAATTGGAAAAATGTCAAATGTTCATGGGTAGGTTGAGCTAATATAATAAAAATGACAATTCTGCCCTAATTCAATTACTTATTCACTGCCATACATATGAATAAAACTACCAAATAAGTACTTTACAGAGCTACAAAAAAATAAAAAAAATTCATCTGGAGCAACGCTATTTGACAAAAATTGTTAAGAAAACTGGAAAATAGTATAGCAAAAACAAGGAATATATCCACATCTCACATCCTGTACCAAATGAGGTCAAAATGGATACAGAATTTAGACATAAAGAGTGATACCCTAGAAAAATTAATAGACAAAATACTCTATCTGATCTATGGAAAAGAGATAAATTAATGACCACACAAGAATTAGAGCATATTAACAACTGCAAAATGAATTATTTTAACCATTTTAAAATAAAAAGTTTTGCACTAATAAAATCAATGCTGCCAAAATTAGAAAAAAAGGCAGAAAACTGGAAAACAATATTCACAACCAGTAGTTCTCATTTCTAAAATATAGAAAGAATTGCATCAAATTTATAAGATCAAAATTGATAAATGGGCAAAGGATATAAACAGGGAGTTTTGAAATGAAGAATTATAATTATATGTGACCATATAAAAAATGCTGCACATTACTATTGATTGAAGAAATGCAAATTAAAACAACAATGAGGTATCATGTCACATCTATTAGATTAGACCAGATGAGAAAAAGGGAAGATGACCAATGTTGGAGAGGTTGTGGTAGGATTGGTATATTGACTCTTTGGTGGAGTAGTGAATGGATCTAAACTTTCTGAAGAGCAACATCGAACTATGCCCAAAGAGCAATATCCCTTTGACTCAGTAGTTCCATTTCTAGGACTATATCCAGAAGAAATTTAAAAAATGGGAAAAGTACTACAACCAAAATATTCATGGGAGCTCTTTTTGTAGTGGCAAAGGATTGGAAATTGAGGGCATATCCATCAATTGGGGATTGGCTAAATAAGTTATGGTACATGAATACTATGGAATATTATTGTTCTATAAGAAACCATAAATGGTCAGACTCTCGAAAAGCCTGGAATCAATTATGTAATCAGATGCTGAGTGAAAGGAGTAGAACCAAGAGCATCAACACCATTATAGGGTGAATAACCTTGAAGGAAGCAACTACTCTCAACAGTCCAGAAAGAAAGGACAACTATTTGACTAGCTATAGACTATATAATCCCCAACTAGAGGAAGAAAAACAAAGCAAACAGAAAAAAAATAACCCTTCCAAATCTGATGAACACCTTATAAAAATTATCTTTTATGTGGCTCTTTCCCTTAATCCTAATTCCTCATGCCAAAAATTTCTAAGTTGTAAATGTGTTTACCAAAATATGTATATAAATGCTAATCTGACTGTTCCCTGCTGAGGGGAGCAGGGTGGGAAAGGAAGGTGGAAGGAAATTTTGTAACTTGGAAATATGCATGTAAAAGTAGATGAAAAAAATAAATTAAAAAAAAAGAATAAAAGAAAACCTTCAGAAAATTTTAAAAAGTAATGGGTATGTTTTATCATAGTGGAGATAGTCCCAAACCAAAATGATTTGGGATTGGCTTTACATCAATATCCAAAATTTTTCTTTTATCTAAATTAATGATTGACTTAAGATTAATACTGAAAATCACAAAATGTTATAAATGGAAAATTTGGGAAGTTCCTTGAATTCATCTCCCTCCCAGAGTTGTAAAGAATATCCAGGACAGAAAGACAAAGAACATTGCCAAAGTACTAAGTGTATACTTTTTAGCTGGGGAAAACATAGGAATCAAAATGGGGCTCAGTTCACATTTTTGCCTCTTCTGCTTTGCTCAAGTCATTCATTTGTCTGGTGCCTTAGCTTACTTCTATTTAAAATGAGGGGTTTGGCCAAGGTGACATCTAGATTTCTGATCTACTTCTTCTTAAACTGGCTCAGGGAGGGAGTTCATGAAGTTCAAAAGGGGAAAAATATGAATTTTCCCATCCCTGCTTATCTCCCTGGGTCTCCTACACCAAACAAGAATCTATAAGTTGACTTAGTAAATGAATAACACATGGTGGGAGTGGAGAGGAAAAATGCAGGGTTTAAATTGAAACTCTTCGTACACATATAGGAGTTGGAAGTTAGAGCTCAACATGCATATTAAATTATACCAGGAAAAAAACTGGCATTTTAAACATGCAAAAACTGTTTTTAATTCTATGCTTTAGAAAACAAAAATCTAATTCATCTCACTTTGTAAGAATGAATTTTTAAAAACAGTTTCAAATACTTTAATTATTTGTGTCTGCTATTGCAAATAGAAAATTAAGGTTCATTTATTTCAATGAATGCCATCCACTCATCCCTACACTCCCCCAACCCCACCTTCGGTGTGAAATACAAAATGCCAATGATCCAGTATCATTTTGATAAATGTCCCGATGAAGCAGAAATACTACATTAATTTATCTGTGAAGAATGATTAGCATACACCTCAGTTGGTGCAACTAGGTGGTACAGTGGATAGAGCATTGGCCCTGGAGTCAGGAAGACCAGAGTTCAAATACAACCTCAGACACTTAATAATTGCCTAGCTGACCTTAGGGAAATCACTTAACCCCATTGCCTTAAATAAAAATTGAAAAATATATACACCTCAGCTACCTGGATATGTATGGATCATAAGGAGGGAAAAGATAAAGAAAATGAAATATGATTGGTTTCTAATGGGTTAGAACTCTTTTAATATGCCTTGCATGGAAGAAATTAAAATTAACAGCTTCCGTCCCTCCCCCTATTAAACAGATAGAAGCCATGACTCTCTAGGTGTTAAAGGGAATATATGGATATTTTCTGTGGTCTATGTTAGTGAAGAAGGTATTATATGTGAGTAAATCCCATTCATTATGATATGAGAATGTGTGGGTGGATGTATGGTGAGGAAGGCTGAACCTCTGATCATTAACCTGCCATTTTCAGTAGGACACAGAGTAAAAATTTAGAATACATTCCAAGATTTGAACTCTATTCTGTAAGTGAAACTTAGCAAAGCATACTCAAGCAAAGCCCAGGAAGCATTTTATCTAAGTAAAGTCAACTCTATTATAATAATGTTGTTTTAATTAAATGAAAAAAAAAATCCAAGTAAAAAATAAATGAATCATTATAGCATCTTTTAATTTTGGCAGCCCTGCTAGATCCATTTGTGTGTTTTCTTGGGTGGGTACTATGCTCTATATGGCTAAGCCAGTCAATACATAGATAAATAAACAAAGCAATGAATGAACAAATGAATAGATGGTTAGATGGTTGAATTGAGAAATGGGTAGAAAAACATATAAGTAAAAAAGTCTGAGGAATTTATAATGTAATTTCAAGACTAGGAGAGAAGAGACTTTATTACAACTTCTTTACTTCTTTGATCTCATAGTCCTTTTCTATATGCTTTGTATGTGTGGTTGCACATGTAGAAACAGGAAATTTCTCCAAATCCATGGAGAAGAATGAATTGCAGATTAAAATACTGGACACAGTTCATTTCATACCATTTTTGGTAAGGTAGGGCAGTACAATGAGGATAATGATGATTAGAGATGGCAATGTGCAGACGTTGGAGGAAACCCTGAGTTCAAGCTGTTTCATAATCTTATTAGTCATGTGATTCTGTGCATATCATGCAAACTTTATCAGTCTCAGTTCCCATGTGTATAAATAAAATGGAGATAAAAGCAATAACCACATTGGTGAAGATGAAATAAGAAAGAAAATATTTTGTAAAGTTTAAAAAAACAAATTATCATTATTGTTACATTATCATCATCGTCATTCTATAGTCTTACCCTTATCTAAACTAGGTGTCACAGTAGATAGAGTAGCAAACTTTGAGTCAGGAAGGCCCAAGTTCAAATCATCTCAGATAGGATTTTGCTCTGTGACCTTGAGTAATTTCCTAATTTGTAAAATGGTTATAATAGCATCAACCCCCAGTGTTCTTTTAAATATAAAAAATAAGATAATATTTGTAAAGTAATTGCTGATCTTTTAGGAGCTATACAATGCTAGTTATTACTATAGATCCAAGCTGTTGTTTAGTAAAAATGTCTGAGAAATAGAAATTTACATGTGGAGATAATAGGAATGCTGTGGAATGGAAAAACTATAGGATTTGGCTACAAACCCTCACTTACTAACTTGTATGGCCTTGGTATAGTCATATCCTTCCCAGGAACATTTCATTATGTATGAAATGCATATTCAAGCCAAAAGAGTTTAAGGCTCCTCATTTCTTTAAAATCATGATCCCTCCAATGGGTTAGGTTGTCATTTCTACCCATGATCAACAGGAATGTTCAACTGAACTCATTTGTCAAGGATAAGGCAACAACTGCATGACTTAGTTCAAATTTGAGACCAACAAAAAATTATAGAAATTTAGAAATTTAGAGCTACGTGGCTCCTTACACATCTACTAGTTGAATATACTTAATTTATATCTGAGGCAACGAGGATGAAAGAGATTAAATGACATGTGTATAGATACATATACATAGAGATAATCATATAATATTTTCAGATGGATACAGAGGATTGTAAAACAAAATAGACCATTATTCTGATCGAAGATTTGATGATGTTCTTCCAACTGAAGATGAGGTTTTGAATACCATTAAGCTAATTTCAAGTGGTAAAGCACCTGGTACTGATTCTATTCATGCTGAGATCTACAAGTGGGAAGGTGGCATGGCTCATCCAAAAACTGACTGAAATATTGCAGATTAGAGAGCATGAAGAGGTTATCCCCTAAGACATCTCAAGAATGCCTCCCTTGTCTATCTCCATAAAGGCAAATGGAATAGATCATCCTGTGACAGTCACAGTGACGTTTCTCTTTTAGTTATTGTTAGTAAGACTCTTGCCAAATTCTTCTCAATAGGCCAATTCTTCACCTGGAAGATGGTCACCTCCCTGAGAGCCAGCGAAGCTTCAGGAAGGCTGAAAAAGTAATCCATATGGTGTTTGCTGCCCACCAGCTTCAGGAAAAACACCAGGAATAGGACAGAAATATCTTCTGATCCCATGCTGTCATGTCTGAGGACTCTTCTCAGCCTAAATATGCAGGATTGTCCACAAGTTTATCAATAACCACACAGCTATCAGGCATCAGTGGGTAGAACTAAAATCCATCTGTCTTCCCAACATTGAATCCAGCATTTATCTATAATTCTGTACCACTATTTTTGCCCATCTAGACTCACCCAATGCATACTTAAAAACAACTATTTTCAACCTAAACAAGGAAAACAATAAAATATAGATACCAATTACAAACTGACTTGACTTGTTTTAATAACTTCAGACTAAAAGTATTTGTATTGATCATTTTTCATCAGAGAAAAAGAATGTCAGCGACAAAAAAGCAAGCAGAAATGTGGTATAAAAACAAGATAGTGATGATAGTTGTGAAGAAGAAATTGTTCATGATGATTATTTTGAGCAATGGTCTCTTGATTCATTTAGGATGAATGGAGAAATTTTCTCTCCACAATATCCCATTGTTAATGATGCCAAAGGTAAAGGCCAAATGCAGTTACTATATATTTTTGACAATGCTTACCCTTGTTTTCATTTTCATTAAAACATTGTCCAAATAAGTTTTCAATGTTCAACTAAAAATTGTAGTGTCTTATAGCATAGCAGTCTGGAAAGTGTCTTCTTGTTTAGAAGAAATGAAAGTCAGATTAAGATGAAAAATTGTTTTTCCCATAATTACTATAAAGTCTAGAGCAGAGTCTTTCAAATGTCTTTCTATCTCTGAAGAACCTAATGGCCTGCTCACAGGTAAGTTGGTAAGAATAAGAAAATATCTCTAGAGATCAAATAAGGCATAAATGGGAGTCTACAATTGTTCATAGTCAACACCTGGGTTTTTATTTTTTTCCTGGTAAAATGAATGAGAGTAGCCCTATAGGTCTTTGATTTCTTTACTGATATAGGTTCTATTGGGACTTTTCTTCTTAACTCAAGCAAAGAAGCTATTCTCAAGGGAAAAAAACATTGTAAGGCAGGTGGAAGGAATAGTGAATGCCATCCTGAACCTGGACTTGTCAGAGCAATAAGCATTGATTAAGAAACTACTGTGCTTTGGCCCTCATAGTGCTGGGAATTGCAGGAAAGGCAAACATTTTTTTCCATTATGGACATCAAAGTTTAATGGCAGTAACACAACCCAAACATTAAGAAAAAACCTGAGGAGTAACCAGAGATAATATCTTAGAGAAAGAACTACCTGAAAGAGACTCCAAACACTTCTTGTAGAAGATGGAATTTTCAAGAAGCCAGAGAAGGAAGGAATCCAAGCTTGAAAGTGATAATACTGCAGACATTATGAAGGTGTGATATGGGAAATGTCACATACATGAACAGGAAGCTTGTCTTCATAAAATAAAGTTATGAAACTTCTGGAAAAATAGCAAAGAGTTGGGTGTGAGGACGCTTAAAGGTCTTCCTCTTCCATTCTAGGTCCTGACCCTAGGGAAGACAGTTGACTTTTCTTAGCCCTGTCTACCACATGTTGACAACAATAGTAGACAAGTCATACAATATAAAAAGAAAAATCAAATGAGACTATGTATGCGAATATATATATATACACACACAAATTCATATCATCATTGTAAACATACATGCACTCATGTTTACACCTATATTCGATGATATATGCAGAAGAAAATGACAATCCACTACAATATCTTTACAAAGAAAATCCCTGAAATGACCCCATAGAGTCCCAAAGACTTAGATATGTGGAGGGGGAACAGAGATATGCACAGAAGCGGGGGAGAGAAGAACAAGAAAATAAGATTCAATCCCCCCCACCCAGTTTCTAAAGGAACATTTCATTCAGATCTTTGTTTTGTGTGAGAACTCTTTCCCCAACAATAAAAAAATGAAGCATCCAATATCTGTCATCATCAGAGAGAAAACTCAGTCACTGCACAAATGTCTCTCATTTTACAGATGAGGAAACTGAGGTTGAAGAGTCCAGTGCTTGCCCAGAGTCATGAATAGAGCTGAGGTCAGGTACAGGGTAAGTTCCCATGGGATCAAGGGACTGAAGGGAAATTTGGAACCTTGAGAATTAGGGAGTGCTGAGGGCCCCAGCCTGGTTTGAGTTATTAACAGGACCTGCTCTTCCAGGAATTGCTGGGATAGTCTTAGAGGGATAATAGGAGGGGTAGGGGAGAGAGAGAAAAGAGGCTCCATGTTGTAGCTGCTACAGGCCACAATAAAGAATGCTTGCATAGACTCTCATTGTCTCCAGTCTTCCTTGACTCTTCACTCAATACTGTTGCTGATTACCAGGCCCGGGGAGGCCTGGAAGGCTGATAAGTAGCAGGTAAGCTCCCCCCTTAGAGAGCTTCACTTACATGAACCTCAGCAGATTCACTCAGTTAATAAATTTCTGAAACTTTCTTTGACTCTTGCTCTTCTGCTCCAAGTCCAGAGACATGCAATTAAAGCTTATGAATTGGATTCAATCAAATACAAAAGTTTAAATTTTAAGATAAGAATTCGAGTTTCCACAATACACCTCTAGGTAAAACTGAGACCAGAGATATCTTCCTGTACCAGAAGTGACTATAATATGTGTGGCATAGTTCATTTAAAATACTGGTTTTTAAATGAGGCCTTCTTTCACATAAATAAGGCATGTGAATAGAACTGATTTTTAAAACACTAGCAAGTTCAAGTTCATATTGCATCTGACAGGTGAACAACACAGGAGAATGCACTGAACCTCCCAGTCTCAGTTTCCTAATCTGTAAGACAATATTAATATGTCACATATTCATAAATATTAACAATTAAATAGCATTTCTCTAATATTATAAATCTTATAAGTCACTTCGATAATAAAAGTTAATATTGTTTTGGTTTCATGTGAGTCTCATAATAAAATTGGGAATCAAGTTACTTTATTATCTTTCTTTATCAGGTGAAGAAACTCTGGTATCTTAGTCTGGTTTAGAACTCAACTCTTCTCTACACTAGGTCCAGAGTTTTATACCTTATTTCACCTCGATAATTTTAATGACATGTATTTTATGCACTTAAAATATGATTCTGGAGCAGCTAGGTGACTCAGTGGATAGAGCACCGGCCCTGGAGACAGGAGGATGTGAGTTTAAATCTGGTCTCAGACACTTGATAATTACCTAGCTGTATGATCTTAGGCAAGTCACCTAACCCTAATGCCTTGCAAAAAGCAAAACAAAATACATGATTCTGAGATGGGGTTGATGAGTATCACTGGCCTGCTAAGGAGTCTATGACACCATCAATGAAAAAGGGCTCCTAAATCCTCAGGAGCAAAAGATCCTAAATGATTCTCTATATTCAGTATTCCCAGTCATCCCTAAGAGATTTCCAACAGCATATTCATTTCCAAAATAGAAATCATATGGTCCTTACTTAAATCTTCTCAACTTTTTTCCACTTTTGTATTGAAAGAACCACCGAGTTTCCTGACACTCAAATTCCTTAAATCCTAGTTTTAATTCCCTCCTCTCATCATCATTCCCTATCAAATCAGTTTTCAGAAATTATCAATTTTAACTATATCTCTTCTGTTTCTTGCTTCCTAGATGCATAGAGCCTCCACCATAATGTATGCATTTTTTAAATCTCAACACTACACTTTTAAGTATTTCAATAATCTCCCAGTTGGCTTTCTGACCTGAAGTTTCTTCTTTGCTCAATCTATTCTCTATATAGCATTCAAATTATATTTCTAAATCATCAATTTGGTTATTATCTTGCTTAAGAATGCCTCTGTAATCCTTTTGGAATAGTTTTAAAAGTCTTCTGCTATTTGAAACTTTATATACACTGAATCAAAAATCATTATAGCATAGACTCTGTGACTCACACTTCCAGTGGGGGGCAAAGTTCAGTCTCCAAAACTTAGTGCTCTTGCTTCACTCAGGATTTTTTGAGGAGGAGGAGGAGGTGGCAGGGGATTTTGGAGTTCAAGTGTTTATTTGCTGTCATCATAGTGCCACTCCTATGCTTATTAGCTAATGGAAGTTTTTCAACAAGAAATAATTGCCTTGTAGGGTGGTATAGTAATTGTGGTCCAAAATACACTTAAAAGTCTGTGATACTTTCTCCACAGGCACATGTGTAGGTCAAGAGACATTAATCACAAGTTCCGAGTGCATATGTGGACCAGGGGATAACTCACAGATCTCTCCTGAAATCATTTTTCTGGAGTCCTCAAGGTGTTTCTCCTTAGGTAAATTGTAGCTTTCCACGAATCTTTACAGTGAGTCCTGAAGTGGTCTTTCTCCAGTAAATCAGCATTATCTTTGATTATGAGTAAGATGATGCTGTCAGTATTCACTGTGGGCCTGGGGACACTCCTGAATTGTCAATAAGGTTTGAGTAGTTGGAATCTCTGAACCTCACAAATTCCTTTTCCTTTAGGGAGAGAGAGGTAAAGACTCCCTCAAACCCACATCAATATAGGGCCCTCTGAGGAGACTCACTAGAACTTCTCTCTGATCTATGCTGCCAAAGAACGGAATGTTTCCAAACTGGCTTGCTATTTTATGTAAAATCCATAGGACAAACTTTCATTTGCTTCAGTCAAGTACATTATTTTTCCTATTACACGTGATTTACATTCCTTTGAGTGATTGATTATTTAAATAAGGACAGCTGGGCCTCATCCACATTTAGATTGCACTTGTGATTGAGTGAAGAAATGGTGACTCTAATTCTTACATGTCATTCAAGGTTCATGTCACAATCCTTTCCCAAGGGAACTGGATTTTTTCCTAATATTTCTGGCCAATTTTCCATAATTAATTGTTGAAATATTCTGTATTTCTTAATCAATGATGGTTGACAGATTTAACATAATTATGTGACATGCAAGACAATATTGAAGTAATAACATCCTTCAGGGTTATATTTCTATCCCATCTTCATATCATTGGTATTTTTCTACAGTTCTCAGGTATTCTTTTCTTTTTGCTTTATTCAGTTAATTTTCCTTCTTTCGCTAAACCTGAATTCTAATTCTGGCATTGGTTCTAATATTATTTCAAAGAATGTACTATTCTCCAGAGTACGCTAACCTCCACCAAAATTCCCCAGTTTTCTTGTCTCATACTTTAAGATTTATTTTAAAACTCAAATTTCTATTGATATTTTTTTTCATTTTCATTTATTGATTTTCAGTTCCTTTGGAAAAAAATGTTCTGCATTCATTTCAGCAGGACCTCTGTAGGCATTTCTAGCATGTCTAAATTACCTAACAAGGAGGCATCCTTCTTCTCCCCTACTATTTTGACTGTGTATACTGTTCAAACATCCAGATTGTTTTCATCTTTGTATTTCTGGGATCCTCGAATCTGTGACTGCTTATAGAAGGAAAAGATGACATGGAGCTTATGCATAGTATGAACCCCATCAACTGAACTGGGAAGGGTAGATCTCTCTCTCCCCACTCTCCTTTTTTAGGCCCCATGGGTTGAGGTATGTGGTTTCTATTGTGTGTATTTTGTCCTCAGTTCCAGGTGTTGAGGGGGATCCTCATTGGACTCAGGAATTAGAATCATGGTTTCTGTTTGGAGCCAGGATTCCAAGAGTAAGGTTATGTAAGCCAGAACCTTAGGGAAACCCTAACAAGCTAGCATGATGAGCTCAAGAGGAGGAAAGTGGTTTGGACTTGAGAACCTGGGATTCTACTCAGAATGAACTTAGGTATTTTATGACCTAGTCCTCCTTGAACACAAAACTAAGTGGAATGGAGTTTCCACAAATTGGAAGAGTATATTTGCATCAATAAGTTCTATATTTTTGAATTTAAGACTCTTTTTAAGCTAAGCTGACTGGGGAGCAGGAGACACAAGCCCAATATTTGAAGAAACTGAACTATGAAGACAGGGTGCAATGGCAGAGAGCATAGAAACAGCAGGCTTTGAGAACAACCCTGGAGAACCCTGGCACACCAGGAAGATGTATCACACTAACATCCAAGGCAGTAGGGGGCTAAGGTACTTAGGGTTACATTCACAAACTGGTTCTTAAGACCGTTCTCTTCCTTAGGAAATTGTATTCTATTTTCTTTATTGCAAAATACTTCATCATTGAGATGATTATTTTCTGTTAACTATGAATATCTTTCCTTGTAAGACTCTCATTTGTCACTGCTAATGTTCCTATGGTGCATTTGCTATAATTGCTTAATTTAAATATCTTTCATTCAGTTTTCCCTTTTTGAAGGGCCAACTTTTGGAGGCCCTTTCACAATTCCCTGTGCCCTCTTTTTACTTCTTATGATCCATCAGGTTTGAATGCAATCAATGGCTCTTAAAGAATGAAACTTGATAGCCTTGTTAAACCACTGCCACTTGGAGAATCTGAGAAAACTGTCTAGCTGGAACTTTCCTCCAGATTTCTTGTCCTGTTCATTCTTGGTTCTACTTTCCACTTTCCTGGGCCCCTTTTACCAATCTCTTACTTCTACCTATTGCCTATTTCCATTCTTACAATAGTATGTAGTATTGGAAAAACAAACACATTACCAATATCTTACAGAATTATCAACATCAAATCAAAATGAATACATGGCTTCAATATAAAGAGAGATATTACAAGAAATTTTGAAGGACACTGAACTTATTATCCAACAGTTATATAGGGAAATAATTTATGATAAGAGACAGAACTGCATAAGTTGTAGAATGAATTTCAGTGACATTAAATTAAATTGGTTTAGGACAAATAATGCCAAGGTCAGAAGGAAAACAGAACATTGAGGTTAAATTTATTGGAAGTTTCTCAGAAAAAGGTCTCATTTCAAATAATGAACTTTATAAATTCTATAAGGAGCCATTCTATAATGGATTAAATGCTGAATGGAAATAAGCTGATATCCAATAAGGAATTGAAAACAATATATAGCCTTATGAAAAATGTTCTGAATATTCACTTGTTAGAGAAATGCAAATTAAAGCAATCTTGATATTGTATACCTATTGTATACCTATTGTGCTGGTTAAAATGATAAAAGGGAAAGGGGACAAATGATGCAGGGGATGTGGAATAATTGAAAAAATAATTCACTATTGATTGGACTGTGAATTGATCCAACCATTCTGAAAGAGTAATCTGGAGTAATTTCCAAGGATTTATTAAACTACTTATATCCTTTGACTCAGCAACAATATTGTCAGGTCTGTTTCCTAAGATGATTAGGGAAAAAGGGTAAAAAACTTTTGTGGGATCAAACAACTGTAATCATAGGGATGCCTGTCAAATGAGGAATGGTTGAACAAGTTGTGGTATATGAATGAGATGGACACTCCTGTGCTATAATGATGACCATGAAGATTTTAGAAAAACATGGATAAACTTGAACAAAATCATGAAGAGCAAAAGGAGCAGAATCAAGATAATACTGTATACACTAAAGCAAAGGAAAATGCAGTGACTATTGTTTTTGATAATGCTTATTCTTTTTTTCATAAAAGCCTAACCTAAACTAATTTTGAATATTCAACTAAAAATTGTGATGCCTTACAGTCTGGCTGTCAGGAAAATAAAGCAGGATCTTCTTCTTTAGAACACGTGGAAGCCAGACTGAGATGAAAAGATGTTTTGCCCCTAATTTCTATAAAGCCTAGAGCAGGGTCTTTCAGTGGTCTTTCTATCTCTGTGGTGTGATGCCCTGCTCACATGTAAATTGATAAAGGATTTGAAAGGCTTAAAATAGAAATCTGAAGGGGTGACTAGGTGGTGCAGAGGATAGAGCACTGACCCTGGACTCAGGGGGACCTGAGTTCAAATCCGACATCAGATACTTAATAATTACCTGTGTGGCCTTGGGCAAGCCACTTAACCCCATTTGCCTTGTTAAAAAAAAGACTAAATGAGAGTTTTCAGTATTCTGTGTAGTTCTCATCTGGGTATCTATTTTTTCTCCTAAAGAAAAGAAGGAGATAGATTGGGCAGGTATGTCTTTGATTTCTTTACTGATAAAGGTTCCTTTACTTTTCTCCTTCTAGCCTCAGGAAAGAAGCTCTTCTCAATTCAATATAGTTCAAATTTAAAAATAGTAAGGGAGCTGAAAGTAGTAGTGAATGGCAATCTGACACTGGGCTTTTTGGGTCAGTAAGCATTAAGTAACAATTGTCCATTGGCACAGCTGTTCTAAGGGCAGGGGACTGGAAGAAAAAGAAATGAATAGCCTCCTCCCTTAAGGAACTCAAAAGTTAATGGCAGTGTTACAACCCAAACATTAAGTACAAAACACAGAATAAATTGGAGATAATAAAATAGAAGAGAGGGTGGCTAGGTGGCGTAGTCGATAAAGCACCGGCCTTGGAGTCAGGAGTACCTGGGTTCAAATCCGGTCTCAGATACTTAATAATTACCTAGCTCTGTGGCGTTTGGCAAGCCACTTAACCCCGTTTGTCTTGTAAAAAGAACTTAAAAAATAAAAAAAAAAAAATAGAAGAGAACTTCCTGAATGAGAGACTATAAAAACTTCTTGAAGAAGGGGGGATTTTAAAGATGCCAGAGAAGGCAGAAATTAAAGCTACAAAATGATGATATTGCAGACATTTTAAAGGTTGGGATATGGGAAGCATCACATAAAGAAAGAGGAAGGAGGACAAAGCTATCACATCAGACGCAACATGAAGAGGGTTAAGTTACAAACATTCTGGAAAAATATGAAAGGTTTGTTAAAGCTCTTCCTCATTCATTCTGTGCTGTGACCCGAGGCAAGATTTTTTTATTAGCCTGTCTATAAAATAATGAAAATAATTATATACATCTCATGTAACACAAAGGAAATGAACAATCAAGTGAGGCTATTCATAACATATACACATTCATATCAACTCTGTAAATATGTAATGAGCTCATATTTATACATTTGTATACAGCTATGTAAAGTGAAAGGAAATGGAAATATAATCCAGTATCATTGCAAAGAAAATGAACCCATGGGATCTCAAAGAGTTGGAGATGACTGAATGACTAAGCAACAACAAAGACATTTAGATATAGAATTTAATTCTGTAATACCTTATCATACACACACAGTCAATAAATACTAACTATGCATATCCACATTATAAGCATATAGCTTCATTATATATATATATATGTAAATATATATATATATATATATATATTCAGATTTTGGTCATATATATATATATATATATATATATATATATATATATATATGTACCACTTTCATTTCTGTATAAGATACACACATTTATTCAATAATTATTTATTAAGCCCATACCTTGTATGAAGCACTGCACTATGTGGTCAGGATGTAAGAAACATGAATATCCCCTGGTTATTTCCACCATGACGTAAAGAGATCAAACTTATAAACCAATTCAGATTCTTAAAATTCAGTGACAGAAACTGCAGATTCATAAAGCAAAATAGAACCTAGTAAATCAATAACACCCTTGGTCAAGTGAATTTAAAGACACTGAATACAAATCAAATCACACTATTTTCACTCTTTTAATTTGCTTTTTTGCTTTTTCCCTTTATTCTGATTCTTCTTTCACAATACAACTAATGTGAAAATATGTGTAACACAATTGTATAAATCCTATAAGTTTATCAGATTACTTATAGTGGAAGGATGGAAGAATGGGACAGAGAAAACTACAAAAAATGAATGTTCAAAACACAACTTAAATCATGATGAGTGATCCATTTACAAAGTAGCCGTGGTCTGTTTGAAGATAAGTTTCAGAGAAAAATAACTCAATCGTTGAGCTAGTCCATACCAGGTTTACATAGGACTAATCATTCCAGTTTAGCCCTTCACCCAAGGCCAGATTTAAAGTTTTGTAACTTTTCCCAATTTTTCTGGTTCTTGATTTTAATCTGAACATAGCACTTATGAATATTTTTTGTGCCTGCCATTGAGACTACAAAGCAGTCATAGCTGCAGGAGGCAGATGGCTAGGACCCACAGGTATGCCGCCTCTCCCCTCCTTTCCAAGTATTCCAACATTTCTAAAAAGAGAGCAACTACAGTGGGTTGGACACATTGTTAGATTTCCAGAAGCACACTTGCCAAAAGACTATTTTTTGGAGAACTCCCACAGGGAAAGTGTTTACAAGATGGTCAGAAGAAGTAATTCCTGAACACCCTGAAGGTCTCTCTTAAGAATATTATAACTGAGTGTATGGCATGAAAAAGACTGACATGGGGCCGCCCAGCCTGGCATGCCCTCTTCAGAGAGGCTAATGATCTCTATGAGGAATACAGACTGGTGGCAACTCAAAGGAAACACGTGAAATATATAAGTTTAGAGTAAACATCCAAGTTGTATACATGGATTATTTTTACCCAACCTGTGGTAGAGCATTCAGAGTTCCTATTGGCTTGATCAGTCACAGTTGGGCACACTGTCATTTGTCTCGAACATAGTGATGACATTTTGGTCTTCTTTGATAATGAAGGACAAGAACCAACCAAACAACCAACCTCCCTGAGCTTCTCTCTGAAATCCTGTAGTAGGCAAATCACTTTCACTAGCCCCTGCTCACCTTCCTCTACAGCCTTTACTCCATAGCCCACCTGCCTCATGCCAGATGTCTGGAATGGAAAAATGGAGAAATCTTGAAGGTGGCCTCATTCTACCAGAACCAAAATCATATGATGAAGCCATCAAGGCTCTTTTGTACTGGCTAATAAATGGAGTGGTGGCTCCATGGGATAGATTAGGTACAAAAGAAACAGGAGTAAATGGCTCTACTAATCTGTTGTTTGATAAAACTGAAGACTTCCAGATTCTGGGCAAAGAACTCACTGTTTAACAAAATATGCTTGGATCAATGGAAAATAGTAAGACAGAAACTAAGCCTGGATAAACATCTCACACCCTAGAACAAGATAAGGTCAAAATGGATACAAAATTTAGTCATAAAAGGTGATGGCATAAATAAGGTAGGAAAACAAGGAACAGTTTATTATGTATCAAGACATTTTCCAATGTATACATGGTCAAAGCATCTAAAAAGGCAATTCTTAGATTAAGAAATTAATGCTTTAAATAATTATGCATTAGAGATATGCACATTAAAACAACTTTGAGATACCACCTCACACCTACCACATTGCCCAATATAAGTAAAAAGAAAAACTGTCAACACCTAACCTATATTAGACTGATTTCCTGTCAAAGCTGGGGGAGACAGAGGGAGAAAATGTACAATTCAAAACCTTGTAAAAAAGGATTGCTTAAACTATCCGTGTGAATAGTTGGAAAATGAATAAATTAAATATGTTTTTAAATGCCTTAGAGAAGTCATAGGGGAAGAAAAAAGAAACTATCACAAAACAGAATAAATAAAGCTTTTCTAAATCACTCACATCTGCATCATCCTTTTGAAATCATCAAAGATAAGTTGGTAATCAGTCTTGGGATTTGAGATAATGGCCTTGGACAAGGACCAATGTGAGGTCGGAATGCTCTTCCACATGACAAACACAAAGAATCCATGTGAACATAGCTGTTTGGAGGGGAATTTGGGAGAGCTCAGGAGAGTCCCTGCCATCTTGTTTCTGCCCCAGTAGCCTTCAGGCAGAGAGTGGCAGTAGGCCTCCAAGGATGCTCCCCACAACATGCACTGAACACAATTCTTTCAGCTCCTCTCAGACATATTCCCTCTTCAATTAGAGCACTTTTAAAATTAGACTAAGCCTTTTGGAACACTACTAATAAGTAGAACGTAGAACATGGAAAAGGCACAAAATGTGAATTTCATGAACCTAACATTAATAAGACTGGCTAGGCCATAGTCTTCACCAATTTATTACCTAAGTAATTTCCAAGTGTGGATTATAACAGAGCTAGCACTTTTGAATCACATGCTTCCTTTACTTTTAAAAATACTCAGAATTTATTCAGATGAAAAAAAAAAAACCATGAGTGGCCAGAATCTAGAGAAGCATAGAAAAAACTACAGGACCTGATGTTGTGTAAGGGGAACAGGACCAAGAGAACATTGCACCTATAAACAACAAGAATATGAGTTGGCCAACTTTGATGGATGCAGCTTCTTTCAGCAGTTCGGAGAGGTAGGACAACTCTGGAAAGCCTGTTAGGGACAATGCCATCCATATTCAGATCAAAAAAAGATCACAGATCTGAAATGACATTATGCTCATTTTTTAAGAATTTCACTTATGTTTTTCCTTCCTCTGTCCTGGTTTACTTTCTTTTCCCTTAATTCTTATTCCTCATGTGCAAAATGGTTAATATGTTAATGTGTTAAATACAAATGCACATGTACAACATTCACTGGGGGAGGGAGAAGGGGGAAGAATATTGTGTGACTTATAAATATACAAGTGGATGAATGTTGCAAATATTTCATAATGTGTAATTGGAAAAATAAAATATCAATGAAAAAAAGAAGGGGGCTTGCTGGTTGCACAGTGGAGAACACACTCGAGCTGGAGTCAGGAAAACTCATCTTCATCAATTCAAATACAGCCTCAAATATTTACTAGCTATGTGATCTTGATCTGTTTGCCTCAATTTCCTCATCTATAAAATGAAAAGGCAATGGCAAACCATTCTAGTATTTTTGCGAAGAAAAACCCTAAATGGGATCACAAAGAGTCAGACATGACTGAAAAATGACTAAACAACCAAAGGTAATTAGGACCACAGATTTGAGAACTGGAATGAACTTAAAAAGACCTAGACCAATCTTTTCATTTTACAAACAAATAATCTGAAACCCAGAAGAAGAGACATCATAAATCAAACAATTAGCTATTAAAACTAAAACATAAACCCTGACCTCCCTTTACAACATCTCCACTTGGGGTTCAGAGGCCATGTATAATGTTTGACTGGTCAACTCAATGCGTATGAGCACTACACCAATTGGACCTGGTTCAGTGATTTAGCTGAGGTCACTGAGCGCCTCAGGAAAAATGGCAGTAGATCCTCAGGTGAGCGGATCCAGCCTCAGATGCTAACACTACGTGTGTGGTACTTGAAAAGTTACTTTAACCTCCATTGGCTGCAGTATCCACACAAGGAATATAATAGTCTCCTAGGCTTATTGTGAAGAAAAATGAGAAAATATTTGTAAAGCATTATAATTAAAATTCTTAATAGTGGTGGTCTATATAAAGATGAAATTAGCAACCATTTGTTGTCAGTTGGTTCCGTTCTTTAGGTCATTTTTTTCAATATTAGTAATAGATTTTCAAGTACCTTCTTGGGCTCCATTCTTTGTAAACAGTGAGTAGAAATTTCTAGGATAACTGGTTGGCAAGAGGGAAAATTCCATGGTACAGAGCCACATCAGGATCAAATAGGTCATTGATATGATGTTGCCTATAACAAAGCTCAGCAGGTAATAAGAACAATGGATGAAAAGTCAGAAAAAGGGGTTCTCCCCAGATACACCATATCCCTTGGTTTTGGTTTTCTCTTCAGTAAAACCAGGAAACTAGAATGGAGGATTCTCTCAAGGGTCCCTCACATTCTAACATGTCATGAGCCTAGGCTCTATAGAACATAGGGAAGAAACAATGGCTGTCACATGTTTGCTGTTAGACAGCTCTATAGTGAGAAGTATAATGAAAATTGCTAGTCTTTGAGAGGGAGAGGGGACAAGGAGGGATCCCTTTTCCAGAAAACCCATTTGAATACTCTTGAAAGAATTCTAAGTAGCCAACTCCTTCTGCCTCTTGCTTTGGAAATAATCATCAAATGAGTAATACCATTCTTCTGTTCATTGATACTCCTATAGATGATCACACACCAGCTTAGAATTCCTCAAACCAAAATTCCCTTCACTAGTCAGCTATCCTCCTCGATGCATGATCTCTTTATTAGAATGCAAGTTATTTGAGAACAGGGATAAGCTCAATTTTATATCCCTAGAACTGAGTACACTGCACATCACATGAAGTACTCCACAAAAACTTGTCCATTTGTCATAGAACAGAAGGCCTCTTGGATTTCAACTGGAATTTAACTTGTTTTCTGTTGTGGACAAAGAGCAAAATAATAACAATTAAATAATGGTTTATATTATCATTTTACACCTCACAACCTCCACCCAAATTATTGATTGCAAGTATGTTTCTTCCCATTTTACAGATAAGGAAATTTAAGTCCAGAGATATCAATTTGTCCAAGATCACATACCTAAACAAACCAAATCTTTTAGGTTCTAAGCCCACCATTTCACCTACTTAGAGGATGATGATGCTTTATGGTAGTAAGACATTCAAATGGTCCTTTGGAAGGTCCAAAGGACGTTCAAATGGTCCTTTGGAAATTTCTTTGTGAATAGTTCTGGGTGGGGGAGCAGAGGAATAAGTCTTTCCTCTATAGAGAGTTGAGTTGAGTTTAGAAAATATAGGATTTGATTTCACTTTACTCTCTCTGGTCCACTATTTGCCAGCTTTCCTGAAGTTTAAGAGCTCTAGTCTCTTTTAAAAAAATACCTCAATCAATCTCTTAGGGAAAATTCCATCTGCATCAAGAAAAGCAATCATGGATTCTGAATGTAGAGCAAAGCAATCTATGTTCACTTTTTAAATATTTTATGTCTTTCCTTTCTTTCTCAGAGTATCGCCCCACCCCCCTTGGTGATAATTCCTCTGTGACTTCATGACTAATATATTAATATGCTAAAAATGATTGTACGGGTACAGCCCATCCTCAGCTATTTTCATTGTGTCCCTTGTCTAAAGGCTAATTCTCTAATGCCTACAAAAATATCCATGTCACATTGCTTCTGAAAAGACACATCAAGCTTTCATCCTCGCTATTCTCCTAGCTGTCTCCTAATTTGGGTCGTATAACTCTGAGACCATCAACAATCAATGCCTCCACTTCCTGTCTTCTCACTCTCTTCTTAATTCTGCACAGTCTGCCTTCCAATTTCTCAATTCAATAGAAACAGCTCTATTCAAAGTTACCAATGATGTATTTGCCATGATGGACTTTTCACATCTCAACACTGTCAATCATTCTCTTCTCCCCTGATTGACATCTTATTAATCTGACCACTCCTATTCAGTCTCCTCTGTTTGATCTACATTTAGGGAATAGCTGCTAATTGTGGTATCCCACAGCCCTCTTACCTGATCCCTCTTCCCTATATACTATTTTCCTGGTGATCTCACAACCACAAGTGGATTCTGTCTTAAAGGGTCTGAAAACTACTGATCCAAGCCTCTCTGATTAATTCCAGTCTAATTTCCAATTGCCTATTACTCAATTGGAATCATATGTTCTATAGATATCTTAAATTGAACATCTCTAAAGCTTAACTTGTTAATAATTTCTCACAAAACCTAACCCCCTTTCTATTACTTTTCTATTTCTTCCAAGAGCACCATTCTGTGGCTCTCTATTTTGTGCTCTCTGGGTAACCAAGGCTCAT
This sequence comes from Macrotis lagotis, assembly GCF_037893015.1. Classification (NCBI taxonomy): domain Eukaryota; kingdom Metazoa; phylum Chordata; class Mammalia; order Peramelemorphia; family Peramelidae; genus Macrotis; species Macrotis lagotis. Next base: position 22,082 of record NW_027422502.1, on the reverse strand, counting down.
GTGTGCAGAACTAAATGGCCAAAGGCACACAATCAGTGTGCTTAATGCACACCTGTGAATGGGGCAGACATGTAAGACACAAGGGTGGTTAAATCACATGTCACAGATTCCAGAGCATCACACCATTCTCGCCAGGCCTGTTCCCCACTGTCCAGGACAGCATTTGGTCCCAGAAGTAACTGGGACAAGTGTTGCATAGTGCTCACCAGGCACATGAACTTAGCTATCATACCCACTAGGCATTGCCCCCCCATTGTCCCAGAATGGCCATTACCCAAAGTAACTCTACTTTTCCCGGGGGACTGACAAATCATAGGTCCCCCAAAAATGAGATATTGTGGTTCCTCTCTGTCTCTCTCCAGGAGAAGGGACTGTCTCATTGTTCTTTCAACTCTTCTGGTATAGCTTTCTTTACAAAGGCAAAAGAAGCCATAGGCAAATGGCCCAGGGATGAAGGTACCACCTATGACATTCTGCCATCTGGAGGATTTTCGTGATTCCAATGGGCTTTTGTGCTTCAAGAAGAGAAGAGGGCTGGGAGTTTCCTCTCGGACACTGGGGCACGAAAAAAGCAAGGCAAGGAAAGGAAAGACAAGGCAATGCAAGGGAAGGCAAGAGCAAGTCAAGGCAAGGAAGGGAAGGCAAGGCTAAAGCTAAGGCAAGACAAGGCAAGGCAAGGCTAAGGCAACGCAAGGCTAAGGCAACGCAAGGATAAGGCAAAGCCACGGCAAGACAAGGCAAAGCAAAGGAAGGCTAAGGCAAGGGAAGGCAATGCAAGGGAAGGTAAGGGCAATTCAAGGCAATGAAGGGAAGGCAAGGCTAAAGCTAAGCCAAGACAAGGCAAGGAAAGGCTAAAGCAATGCAAGGCAAGGCTGAGGCAATGCAAGGCTAAGGCAAGGCCATGGCAACGCAAGGCAAAGTAAAGCAAGGCTAAGGCAAGGCAAGGCAAGGCAGGGCCAAGGGAAGGCAAGGGAAGGCAAGGCAATGCAAGGGTAAGGCAAAGCAAGGCAAGGCAAGGCAAAGCCACGGCAAGGCAAGGCTAAGGCAAGGAAAGGCAAGGCTAATGCAATTCAAGGAAAGGCTAAGGAAGGCAAGGCGAAAGCAAGGCAAGGCAACCCTAAGACAAGGCAAGGTAAGGCAAGGCTAAAGCAAGGCAAGGCAAGGCTGAGTCAAGGAAGGACAAGGAAAGGCAAAGCAAGGCAAAGCCATGGCAAGGCAAGGCAAGACGAGGTGAGGCTAAGGCAAGGTGACGCAATGAAATATAGGGCAAGGCAAGGCAAGGAAAAGCAAGGCAAGGCAAGGAAAATTCATGGCAAGGCAAGGGAAGGCAAGGAAACGCTAAGGCAAACAAGGCCAATCAAGGCAAGGCAAGGCTAAGGCAAGGCAAGGCAAGGCAAGGCAAGGCAAGTAAAGAAATTCTAAGGAAACTCAAGGGAAGGCAAGGAAAGGCTAAGGCCAGGCAAGGCTAAGGCAAAGCAAGGCTAAGGCAAGGCAAGGCTAAAGCAAATCCACGGCAAGGCAAGGCAAAACCATGGCAAGGCAAGGCAAGGCAAGGCAACGCTAAGGCAAATAAGGCCAGGTCAGGCAAGGCAAGGCCAAGGCAAGGCATGGCAAGGCAAGGAAGGCATAGTTAAGGCAATGCAATGAAAGGCTAAGGCAAGACAAGGAAAGGCAAGGAAAAGGCAAAGTGAGGCAAGACTAAGACACAGAAAGGCAAGGCTAGGCAAGGTGCGGCAAGGCAAGGGTAATGGAAGGCAAGACAAGTCAAGGAAAGGCTAAGGCAAGACAAGTCAAGGCAAGGCAAGTCTAAGGCAAGGCAAGTCTAAGGCAAGGCAAGTCTAAGGCAAGGCAAGGCAAAGTCAAGGCAAGGCAAGGCTAAGGCAAGGCAAGGCTAAGGAAAGGCAAGGCTAGCACTAAGGCACGGAAAGGCAAGGCAAAGCAAGGCAACCCTAAGGCAAGGCAAGGAAAGGCAAGGGTAATGCAAGGCAAGGAAAAGCCACGGAAAGGCAAGGCAAGGCTAAGGCAAGGCAATGAAAGGCCAGGCTAAGGCAAGGCAAGGCAAGGCAACGCTAAGACAAGGCAAGGCAACGCTAAGGCAATGCAAGGCAAGGCTCAGGAAAGACAAGGAAAGGGAAGGCTAAAGTAAGGCAAGGCAAGCCTAAGCCAAGGCACGACATGGAAAAGGAAGGTAAGGCAAGGCAAAGCAAGGTAAGGCGAGGCAAGGGAAGTTTAAGGCCAATCACGGCAAGGCTAAGGCAAGGCAAGGCAATGCAAGGCAAGTCTAAGGCAAGGCTAAGGCAAGGCAAGGGTAAGGCAAGGCAAGGCAGGCCAAGGCAAGGCTAAGCCAAGGAAAGGCTAAGGCAAGGCAAGGCAAGGCAAAGCTAAGGCAATGCAAGGAAAGGCTAAGGCAATGCAAGGAAAGGCTAAGGCAAGACAAGACAAGGCAAGGCTGAGGCAAGGCACAGCAAGCCTAAGGCAAGGCAAAGGGAAGACAAAACAAGGCAGGACAAGGCTAAGGCAATGCAAGGCAAGGCAAGGCTAAGCCAAGGAAAGGCTAAGGCAAGGCAAGGCAAGGCTAAGGCATTGGAAGGAAAGGCTAAGGCAAAACAAGACAAGGCAAGTCTAAGGCAAGGCACGGCAAGGGTAAGGCAAGGCAAAGGCAAGGCAAGGCAGGGCAAGGCTAAGGTAACACAAGGCAAGGCAAGGCTAAGCCAAGGAAAGGCTAAGGCAAGGCAAGGAAAGAGTATTGGAAGGAATGGAAAGGCAAGTGTAAGGCAAGGCAAGGCAAGGCTAAGTCAAGGCAAGGCTAAGGCTAGGCAAGTCTAACGCTAAGCCATGGCAAAGCAAGGCAAAGAAAGGCAAACTTAAGGCAAGGGAAGGCAAGACATGGGTAAGGAAAGGCAAGGTAAGGCAAAGCAACGGAAAGGCAAGGCAAGGCTAAGGGAAGGCAAGGCAAGGCAAGCCAACGCTAAGACAAGCAAGGCAAGGCTAAGGCAATGCAAAGAAAGGCTAAGGCAAGACAAGGCAAGGCTAAAGTAAGGAAAGGCAAGTCTAAGTCAACGCACGACATGGAAAGGCAAGGCAAGACAAGGGAAAGCAAGGTAAGGCGAGGCAAGACAAGTCTAAGGCAAATCAAGGCAAGGCTAAGGCAAGGCAAGGTAAGGGAATGCTAAGGCAAGGCAAGGCTAAGGCAAGGCAAGGCAGGGCACTGCAAGGAAAGGCAAGGGTAAGGGAAGGCAACACAAGTCAAGGCAAGGCTAAGGCAAGACAAGGCAAAGCAAGGCAAGTCTAAGGCAACTCAAGGAAATGTTAAGGCAAGGCAAGGCTAACGCAAGGCATGGCAAAGCCAGGCAAGGCAAAATCACAGCAAGTCAAGGCAAGGCGAGGCTAGGCTAAGGCAAGACAATGCAAGGCTAAGGTAAAGAAAGGAAATGAAAGACAAGGCAAGGCAAGGGAAGGCTAGGGCAAGTCAAGGCAAGGAAAGCAAGGGTAAGGCATGTCAAGGCTAAGGCAAGGCAAGGCAAGTCTAAGGCAAATCAATGCAATGCTAAGGCAAGCCCAGGTAAGGCAATGCTAAGGCTAAGGGACGGCAAGGCAAGGCAAGGCCAAGGCATGGCAAGGCAGGGCAAGGCAGGTCACAGCAAGGCAAGGCAAGGGTAATGGAAGGCAAGGCTAAAGCAAAGCCGTGGCAAACCAAGGCAAAGGCAAGGCAAGGCAAGGCTAAAGCAAGCCAAGGTAAGGCTAAGACAAGGCATGACATGGAAAAGCAAGGCAAGGCAAAGCAAGGTAAGGCGAGGCAAGGTAAGTCTAAGGCCAATCACGGCAAGGCTAAGGCAAGGCAAGGCAAGGCTAAGGCAAGGCAAGGGTAAGGTAAGGTAAGGCAGGCCAAGGCAAGGCTAAGCCAAGGAAATGCTAAGGCATGACAAGGCTAAGGAATTACAAGGAAAGGCTAAGGCAAAACAAGACAAGGCAAGGGACGGCAAGGCTAAGGCAAGGCAAAGGGAAGACAAGGCAAGGCAGGGCAAGGCTAAGGCAATGCAAGGAAAGGCAAGGCTAAGACAAGGAAAGGCTAAGGCAAGGCAAGTAAAGGGTATCGGAAGACAAGGCAAGGCAAGGCTAAGGCAAGACAAGGCAAGGAAAGGCAAGTCTAAGGCAAGGCAAGGCAAAGCAAGGCTAAGGCAAGGCAAGTATAATGCTAAGCCACGGCAAGGCAAGGCAAAGCAAGGCAAGCCTAAGGAAAGGGAAGGAAAGGCTAAGGGAAGGTAAGGCAAGGCAAAGCGAAGGCAAGGCAAGGTAAGGCAACACTAAGACAAGGCAAGGAAAGACTAAGGCAATGCAAGGAAAAGCTAAGGCAAGGCCCCTCATGGAAAGGAAAGGCAAGACAAGGAAAAGCAAGGTAAGGCAACGCAAGACAAGTCTAAGGCAAATCAAGGCAAGGCTAAGGCAAGGCAAGGTAAGGCAATGATAAGGCAAGGCAAGGCTAAGGAAAGGCAAGGCAGGGCACTGCAAGGAAAGGCAAGGGTGAGGGAAGGCAACACAAGTCAAGGCAAGGCTAAGGCAAGACAAGGCAAGGCAAGGCAAGTCTAAGGCAAGGCAAGGAAAGGTTAAGGCAAGGCAAGGCAAACGCAAGGCATGGCAAAGCCAGACAAGGCAAATCCATGGCAAGGCAAGGCAAGGCGAGGCCTGGATAAGTCAAGGCAAGGAAAGGCTAAGGAAACAAAAGGAAATGAAAGAAAAGGAAAAGCAAGGGAAGGCTGGGGCAAGTCAAGGCAAGGAATGCAAGGGTATGGCAGGTCAAGGTTAAGGCAAGGCAAGGCAAGACCAGGTAAGTCAATTCTAAGGCAAGGCAAGGCTAAGTCACGGCAAGGCAAGGCAAAACCAAGGCACAGAAAGGCAGGGCAAGGCAGGGCACGGCAAGGCAAAGGCAAGGATAAGGGAAGGCAAGGCAAATCAAGGCAAGGCTAAGGAAAGGCAAGGAAATGAAAGACAAGGGACTGCAAGGGAAGGCTAGGGCAAGTCAAGGCAAGGAAGGCAAGAGTAAGGCATGTCAAGGCTAAGGCAAGGCAAGGCAAGTCTAAGGCAAATCAACGCAAGGCTAAGGCAAGACCAGGTAAGGCAATGCTAAGGCAAGGCAAGGCTAAGGCATGGTAAGGCAAGGCAAGGCCAAGTCTAGGCAAGGCACGGCAAGGCAAGCCAAGGGTAACGGAAGACAAGGCAAGGCAAGGCAAGTCTAAGGCAAGACAAGGCAATGTAATTCTAAGGCAAGGCAAGGTTAAGGCAAGGGGAGTCTAAGGCAAGGCTAAGGGAAGGCAAGGCTAAAGCAACGCCGTGGCAAACCAAGGCCAAGCAAGGTAAGGCTAAGGCAAGGAAGGCAAGGCAGGGATAAGGTAAGACAAAGGCAAGGCAAGGCAAGGTTAAGTCAAGGCATGACATGGAAAAGCAAGGCAATGCAAGGCAATGCAGGTAAGGCAAGGCAAGGCAAGTCTAAGGCCAATCACGGCAAGGCTAAGGCAAGGCAAGGCAAGGCTATGGCAAGGCAAGGGTAAGGCAAGCCAAGGGAGGCCAAGGAATGTCTAAGCCAAGGAAAGGCTAAGGCAAGGAAAGGCTAAGGCAATGCAAGAAAGGCTAAGGCAAAAAAAGACAAGGTAAGGCTAAGGCAAGGGACAGCAAGGCTAAGGCAAGGCTAAGGGAAGGCAAGGCAAGGCAGGGCAAGGCTAAGGCATCGCAAGGCAAGGCAAGGCTAAACCAAAGAAAGGCTAAGGCAAGGAAAGGAAAGGGTAACGGAAGGCACGGCAAGGCTAAGGCAACACAAGGCAAGTCTAAGGCAAGGCTAAGTCAAGGCAAGGCAAGGCTAAGGCAAGGCAAGTCTAACGCTAAGCCACAGTAAGGCAAGGCAAAGAAAGGCAAGCCTAAGGCAAGGGAAGGCAAGGCATGGGTAAGGAAAGTCATGGTAAGGCAAAGCCACTGAAAGGCAAGGCAAGGCTAAGGGAAGGCAAGGCAAGGCAAGGCAACGCTAAGACAAGTCAAGGCAAGACTAAGGCAATGCAAGGAAAGGCTAAGTCAAGGCACGACATGGAAATGCAAGGCAAGACAAGGCAAAGCAAGGTAAGGCAAGGCAAGACAAGTCTAAGGCAAATCAAGGCAAGGCTATGGCAAGGCAAGGTAAGGCAATGGTAAGGCAAGGCAAGGCAAGGGGCAGGGCACTGCAAGGAAAGGCAAGGGTGAGGGAAGGCAACACAAGTCAAGGCAAAGCTAAGGCAAGACAAGGCAAGGCAAGGCAAGTCTAAGGCAAAGCAAGGAAAGGTTAAGGCAAGGCAAGGCAAATGCAAGGCATCGCAAAAGCAGGCAAGGCAAATCCACGGCAAGGCAAGGCAAGGCGTGGCAAGGTTAAGGCAAGGCAAGGCAAGGCAAGGCTAAGGTAATGAAAGGAAATGAAAGACAAGGCAAGGCAAGGGAAGGCTAGGGCAAGTCAAGGCAAGGAAGGCAAGGGTAAGGCATGTCAAGTCTAAGGCAAGGCAAGGAAATTCTATGGCAAATCAACGCAAGGCTAAGGCAAGACCAGGTAAGGCAATGCGAAGGCAAGGCAAGACTAAGGCACTATAAGGCAAGGCAAGACCAAGGCTAGGCAAAGCATGGCAAGGCAAGTCAAGGGTAATGGAAGACAGGGCAAGGCAAAGCAAGTCTAAGGCAAGACAAGGCAAGGTAATTCTGAGGCAAGGCAAGGCTAAGGCAAGGGAAGTCTAAGGCAAGGCTAAGGGAAGGCTAGGCTAAAGCAAAGCCGTGGCAAACCAAGGCAAAGAAAGGTAAGGCTAAGGCAAGGCAGGGCAAGGCAGGGATATGGGAAGGCAAAGGCAAGGCAAGGCTAAAGCAAGGCAAGGCAAGGCTAAGTCAAGGCACGACATGGAAAAGCAAGGCAAGGCAAGGCAAAGCAGGTAAGGTGAGGCAAGCAAGTCTAAGGAGAATCACGCCAAGGCTAAGGCAAGGCAAGGCAAGTCTAAGGCAAGGCAAGGCAAGGATTAGGCAAGGGAAGGGTAAGGCAAGGCAAGGCAGGCCAAGGAATGTCTAAGCCAAGGAAAGGCTAAGGCAAGGAAAGGCTAAGGCAATGCAAGGAAAGGCTAAGGCAAAAAAAGACAAGGCAAGGCTAAGGCAAGGGACGGCAAGGCTAAGGCAAGGCAAAGGGAAGGCAAGGCAAGGCAGGGCAAGGCTAAGGCATCGCAAGGCAAGGCAAGGCTAAACCAAGGTAAGGCTAAGGCAAGGAAAGGAAAGGGTAATGGAAGGCAAGGCAAGGCAAGGCAAGCTAAGGCAAGGCTAAGTCAAGGCAAGGCAAGGCTAAGGCAAGGCAAGTCTTACGCTAAGAAACAGCAAGGCAAGGCAAAGAAAGGCAAGCCTAAGGCAAGGGAAGGCAAGGCATGGGTAAGGAAAGGCAAGGTAAGGCAAAGCCACTGAAAGGCAAGGCAAGGCTAAGGCAAGGCAAGGCAAGGCAACGCTAAGACAAGGCAAGGCAAGGCTAAGGCAATGCAAGGAAAGGCTAAGGCAAGACAAGGTAGGGCAAGTCTAAGTCAACACATGACATGGAAATGCAAGGCAAGACAAGGCAAAGAAAGGTAAGGCGAGGCAAGACAAATCTAAGGCAAATGAAGGCAAGGCTAAGGCAAGGCAAGGGAAGTCAATGGTAAGGCAAGGCTAAGGCAAGGCAAGGCAAGGCACTGCAAGGAAAGGCTAGGGTAAGGGAAGGCAACATATGTCAAGGCAAGGCTAAGGGAAGACAAGGCAAGGAAAGGCAAGTCTAAGGCAAGGCAAGGAAAGGATAAGGCAAGGCAAGGAAAAGATAAGGCAAGGGAAGGCAAATGCAAGGCATCGCAAAGCCAGGCAAGGCAAATCCACAGCAAGGCAAGGCAAGGCGGCGAGGCAAGGCTAAGGCAAGGCAAGGCAAGGCTAAGGTAATGAAAGGAAATGAAAGACAAGGCAAGGCAAGGGAAGGCTAGGGCAAGTCAAGGCAAGGAAGGCAAGGGTAAGGCATGTCAAGTCTAAGCCAAGGCAAGGAAATTCTATGGCAAATCAACGCAAGGCTAAGGCAAGACCAGGTAAGGCAATGCTAAGGCAAGGCAAGGCTGAGGCACTGTAAGGCAAGGCAAGGCCAAGGCTAGGCAAGGCACGGCAAGGCAAGCCAAGGGTAATGGAAGGCAAGTCTAAGGCAAGACAAGGCAAGGTAATTCTGAGGCAAGGCAAGGCTAAGGAAAGGGAAGCCTCAGGCAAGGCTAAGGGAACGCAAGGCTAAAGCAAAGCCGTGGCAAACCAAGGCAAAGCAAGGTAAGGCTAAGGCAAGGCAAGGCAAGGCAGGGATATGGGAAGGCAAAGGCAAGGCAAGGCAAGGCAAGGCTAAGTCAAGGCACGACATGGAAAAGCAAGGCAAGGCAAAGCAGGTAAAGCAAGGCAAGGCAAGTCTAAGGCCAATCACGGCAAGGCTAAGGCAAGGCAAGGCAAGGTAAGTCTAAGGTAAGGCAAGGCTAAGTCAAGCCATGGAAAGGCTAAGGCAAGGCAAGGTTAACGGTAAGCCACGGCAAGGCAAGGCAAAGAAAGGCAAGCTTAAGGCAAGGGAAGGCAAGACATGGGTAAGGAAAGGCAAGGTAAGGCAAAGCCACGGAAAGGCAAGGCAAGGCTAAGGCAAGGCAAGGCAAGGCAGGGATATGGGAAGGCAAAGGCAAGGCAAGGCAAGGCCAAAGCAAGGCAAGGAAAGGATAAGTCAAGGCACGACATGGAAAAGCAAGGCAAGGCAAAGCAAGGCTAAGGCAATGAAAGGAAAGGCTAAGGCAAGACAAGGCAAGGCAAGGCTAAAGCAAGGCAAGGAAAGGCTAAGTCAAGGCACGACATGGAAAAGCAAGGCAAGGCAAGGCAAAGCAGGTAAGGGAAGGCAAGGCAAGTCTAAGGCCAATCACGGCAAGGCTAAGGCAAGACAAGGCAAGGGTAAGGCAAGGCAAGGCAGGCCAAGGAATGTCTAAGCCAAGGAAAGGCTAAGGCAATGCAAGGAAAGGGTAAGGCAAAAAAAGACAAGGCAAGGCTAAGTCAAGGCACGGCAAGGCTAAGGCAAGGCAAAGGGAAGGCAAGGCAAGGCAGGGCAGGGCAAGGCGAAGCCATCGCAAGGCAAGGGAAGGCTAAGCCAAGGAAAGGCTAAGGCAAGGCAAGGAAAGGGTAAGGGAAGGCACGGCAAGGCTAAGGCAAGGCTAAGTCAAGGCAAGGCAAGCCTAAGGCAAGGCAAGTCTTACGCTAAGCCACAGAAAGGCAAGGCAAAGAAAGGCAAGCCTAAGGCAAGGGAAGGCAAGGCATGGGTAAGGAAAGGCAAGGTAAGGCAAAGCCACTGAAAGGCAAGGCAAGGCTAAGGCAAGGCAACGCTAAGACAAGGCAAGGCAAGGCTAAGGCAATGCAAGGAAATGCTAAGGCAAGACAAGGCAGGGCAAGTCTAAGTCAACACATGACATGGAAATGCAAGGAAAGACAAGGCAATGAAAGGTAAGGCGAGGCAAGACAAGTCTAAGGCAAATGAAGGCAAACTAAGGCAAGGCAAGGGAAGTCAATGGTAAGGCAAGGCTAAGGCAAGGCAGGGCACTGCAAGGAAAGGCTAGGGTAAGGGAAGGCAACATATGTCAAGGCAAGGGTAAGGGAAGACAAGGCAAGGCAAAGCAAGTCTAAGGCAAGGCAAGGAAAGGATAAGGCAAGGCAAGGCAAATGCAAGGCATCGCAAAGCCAGGCAAGGCAAATCCACGGCAAGGCAAGGCAAGGCGAGGCAAGGCTAAGGCAAGGAAAGGCAAGGCTAAGGTAATGAAAGGAAATGAAAGACAAGGCAAGGCAATGAAGGCTAGGGCAAGTCAAGGCACGGAAGGCAAGGGTAATGCATGTCAATACTAAGGGAAGGCAAGGAAATTCTATGGCAAATCAACGCAAGGCTAAGGCAAGACCAAGTAAGGTAGTGCTAAGGCAAGGCAAGGCTAAGGCACTGTAAGGCAAGGCAAGGCTAAGGCTAGGCAAGGCACGGCAAGGCAAGCCAAGGGTAATGGAAGGCAAGGCAAGGCAAGGCAAGTCTAAGGCAAGACAATGCAACGTAATTCTGAGGCAAGGCAAGGCTAAGGCAAGGGAAGTCTAAGGCAAGGCTAAAGGAAGGCTAGGCTAAAGCAAAGCCATGGCAAACCAAGGCAAAGCAAGGTAAGGCTAAGGCAAGGCAAGGCAAGGCAGGGATTTGAGAAGGCAAAGGAAAGGGAAGGCAAGGCTAAAGCAAGGCATGGCAAGGCTAAGTCAAGGCACGACATGGAAAAGCAAGGCAAGGCAAGGCAAAGCAGGTAAGGCGAGGCAAGGCAAGTCTAAGGCCAATCACGGCAAGGCTAAGGATAGGCAAGGCAAGTCTAAGGCAAGGCAAGGCAAGGCTAAGGCAAGGCAAGGGTAAGGCAAGGCAAGGCAGGCCAAGGAATGTCTAAGCCAAGGAAATGCTAAGGCAAGGAAAGGCTAAGGCAATGCAAGGAAAGGCTAAGGCAAAAAAAGACAAGGCAAGGCAAGGCTAAAGCAAGGCAAGGCAAGGCTAAGTCAAGGCACGACATGGAAATGCAAGGCAAGGCAAGGCAAAGCAGGTAAGGGAAGGCAAGGCAAGTCTCAGGCCAATCACGGCAAGGCCAAGGCAAGGCAAGGCAAGGCTAAGGCAAGGCAAGGCAGGCCAAGGAATGTCTAAGCCAAGGAAAGGCTAAGGCAATGCAAGGAAAGGGTAAGGCAAAAAAAGACAAGGCAAGGCTAAGTCAAGGGACGGCAAGGCTAAGGCAAGGCAAAGGGAAGGCAAGGCAAGGCAGGGCAAGGCTAAGGCATCACAAGTCAAGGCAAGGCTAAGCCAAGGAAAGGCTAAGGCAAGGAAAGGAAAGGGTAATGGAAGGCAAGGCAAGGCAAGGCAAGCTAAGGCAAGGCTAAGTCAAGGCAAGGCAAGGCTAAGGCAAGGCAAGTCTTACGCTAAGCCACAGCAAGGCAAGGCAAAGAAAGGCAAGCCTAAGGCAAGGGAAGGCAAGGCATGGGTAAGGAAAGGCAAGGTAAGGCAAAGCCACTGAAAGGCAAGGCAAGGCTAAGGCAAGGCAACGCTAAGACAAGGCAAGGCAAGGCTAAGGCAATGCAAGGAAAGGCTAAGGCAAGACAAGGCAGGGCAAGTCTAAGTCAACACATGACATGGAAATGCAAGGCAAGACAAGGCAAAGAAAGGTAAGGCGAGGCAAGACAAATCTAAGGCAAATTAAGGCAAGGCAAGGGAAGTCAATGGTAAGGCAAGGCTAAGGCAAGGCAGGGCACTGCAAGGAAAGGCTAGGGTAAGGGAAGGCAACATATGTCAAGGCAAGGCTAAGGGAAGACAAGGCAAGGAAAGGCAAGTCTAAGGCAAGGCAAGGAAAGGATAAGGCAAGGCAAGGAAAAGATAAGGCAAGGCAAGGCAAATGCAAGGCATCGCAATGCCAGGCAAGGCAAATGCACGCCAAGGCAAGGCAAGGCGAGGCAAGGCTAAGGCAAGGCAAGGCAAGGCTAAGGTAATGTAAGGAAATGAAAGACACGGCAAGGCTAAGGCAAGGCAAGTCAAGGTAAGTCTAAGGTAAGGCAAGGCTAAGTCAAGCCATGGAAATGCTAAGGCAAGGCAAGGTTAACGGTAAGCCACGGCAAGGCAAGGCAAGGAAAGGCAAGCTCAACGAAAGGGAAGGCAAAGCATGGGTAAAGAAAGGCAAGGTAAGGCAAAGCCACGGAAAGGCAAGGCAAGGTTAAGGCAAGGAAAGGCAAGGGAAGGATATGGGAAGGCAAAGACAAGGCAAGGCAAGTCCAAAGCAAGGCAAGTAAAGGCTAAGTCAAGGTACGACATGGAAAAGCAAGGCAAGGCAAAGCGAGGCTAAGACAATGAAAGGAAAGGCTAAGGCAAGACAAGGCAAGGCAACGCTAAGACAAGGCAAGGCAAGGCTAAGGCAATGCAAGGAAAGGCTAGGGCAAGACAAGGTAGGGAAGTCTAAGTCAAAACATGACATGGAAATGCAAGGCAAGACAAGGCAAAGAAAGGTAAGGCGAGGCAAGACAAATCTAAGGCAAATGAAGGCAAGGCTAAGGCAAGGCAAGGGAAGTCATGTCTAAGGCAAGACAAGGCAATGTAATTATGAGGCAAGGCAAGGCTAAGGCAAGGGAAGTCTAAGGCAAGGCTAAGGGAAGGCTAGGCTAAAGCAAAGCCGTGGCAAACCAAGGCAAAGCAAGGTAAGGCTAAGGCAAGGCAAGGCAAGGCAGGGATATGGGAAGGAAAAGGTAAGGCAAGGCAACGCTAAAGCAAGGCAAGGCAAGGCTAAGTCAAGGCACGACATGGAAAAGCAAGGGAAGGAGAAGCAGTTAAAGCAAGGCCAAGCAAGTCTAAGGCCAATCACGGCAAGGCTAAGGGAAGGCAAGGCAAGGTAAGTCTAAGGTACGGCAAGGCTAAGTCATGCCATGGAAATGCTAAGGCAAGGCAAGGTTAACGGTAAGCCACGGCAAGGCAAGGCAAAGAAAGGCAAGCTCAACGCAAGGGAAGGCAAAGCATGGGTAAAGAAAGGCAAGGTAAGGCAAAGCCACGGAAAGGCAAGGCAAGGTTAAGGCAAGGCAAAGCAAGGCAAGGATATGGGAAGGCAAAGGCAAGGCAAGGCAAGACCAAAGCAAGGCAAGGAAAGCATAAGTCAAGGCACGACGTGGAAAAGGAAGGCAAGGCAAAGCGAGGCTAAGACAATGAAAGGAAAGGCTAAGGCAAGACAAGGCAAGGCAAGGCTAAAGGAAGGCAAGGAAAGGCTAAGTCAAGGAACGACATGGAAAAGCAAGGCAAGGCAAGGCAAAGCAGGTAAGGCAAGGCAAGGCAAGTCTAAGGCCAATCACGGCAAGGCTAAGGCAAGGCAAGGCAAGGCTAAGGCAAGGCAAGGGTAAGGCAAGGCAAGGCAGGCCAAGGAATGTCTAAGCCAAGGAAAGGCTAAGGCAATGCAAGGAAAGGGTAAGGCAAAAAAAGACAAGGCAAGGCTATTTCAAGGGACGGCAAGGCGAAGGCAAGGCAAAGGGAAGGCAAGGCAAGGCAGGGCAAGGCGAAGCCATCGCAAGGCAAGGGAAGGCTAAGCCAAGGAAAGGCTAAGGCAAGGAAAGGAAAGGGTAAAGGAAGGCAAGGCAAGGCAAGCTAAGACAAGGCTAAGTCAAGGCAAGGCAAGGCTAAGGCAAAGCAAGTCTTACGCTAAGCCACAGCAAGGTAAGGCAAAGAAAGGCAAGCCTAAGGCAAGGGAAGGCAAGGCATGGGTAAGGAAAGGCAAGGTAAGGCAAAGCCACTGAAAGGCAAGGCAAGGCTAAGACAAGGCAACGCTAAGACAAGGCAAGGCAAGGCTAAGGCAATGCAAGGAAAGGCTAAGGCAAGACAAGGCAGGGCAAGTCTAAGTCAACACATGACATGGAAATGCAAGGAAAGACAAGGTAATGAAAGGTAAGGCGAGGCAAGACAAGTCTAAGGCAAATGAAGGCAAACTAAGGCAAGGCAAGGGAAGTCAATGGTAAGGCAAGGCTAAGGCAAGGGAGGGCACTGCAAGGAAATGCTAGGGTAAGAGAAGGCAACAGATGTCAAGGCAAGGGTAAGGGAAGACAAGGCAAGGCAAAGCAAGTCTAAGGCAAGGCAAAGAATGGATAAGGCAAGGCAAGGCAAATGCAAGGCATCGCAAAGCCAGGCAAGGCAAATCCACGGCAAGGCAAGGCAAGGCGAGGCAAGGCTAAGGCAAGGCAAGGCAAGGCTAAGGTAATGAAAGGAAATGAAAGACAAGGCAAGGCAACGAAGGCTAGGGCAAGTCAAGGCACGGAAGGCAAGGGTAAGGCATGTCAATTCTAAGGGAAGGCAAGGAAATTCTATGGCAAATCAATGCAAGGCTAAGGCAAGACCAAGTAAGGTAATGCTAAGGCAAGGCAAGGCTAAGGCACTGTAAGGCAAGGCAAGGCCACGGCTAGGCAAGGCACGGCAAGGCAAGCCAAGGGTAATGGAAGGCAAGGCAAGGCAAGGCAAGTCTAAGGCAAGACAATGCAACGTAATTCTGAGGCAAGGCAAGGGTAAGGCAAGGGAAGTCTAAGGCAAGGCTATGGGAAGGCTAGGCTAAAGCAAAGCCATGGCAAACCAAGTCAAAGCAAGGTAAGGCTAAGGCAAGGCAAGGCAAGGCAAGGCAGGGATATGGGAAGGCAAAGGCAAGGCAAGGCAAGGCTAAAGCAAGGCAAGGCAAGGCTAAGTCAAGGCACGACATGGAAACGCAAGGCAAGGCAAGGCAAAGCAGGTAAGGCGAGGCAAGGCAAGTCTAAGGCCAATCACGCCAAGGCTAAGGAAAAGCAAGGCAAGTCTAAGGCAAGGCAAGGGAAGGCTAAGGCAAGGCAGGGCAAGGCTAAGGCATCGCAAGGCATGGCAAGGCTAAACCAAGCTAAGGCTAAGGTAAGGAAAGGAAAGGGTAATGGAAGGCAAGGCAAGGCAAGGCAAGCTAAGGCAAGGCTAAGTCAAGGCAAGGCAAGGCTAAGGCAAGGCAGGTCTTACGATAAGAAACAGCAATGCAAGGCAAAGAAAGGCAAGCCTAAGGCAAGGGAAGGCAAAGCATGGGTAAAGAAAGGCAAGGCAAGGCAAAGCCACGGAAAGGCAAGGCAAGGTTAAGGCAAGGCAAAGCAAGTAAAGGATATGGGAAGGCAAAGGCAAGGCAAGGCAAGGCCAAAGCAAGGCAAGGAAAGCATAAGTCAAGGCACGACATGGAAAAGCAAGGCAAGGCAAAGCGAGACTAAGACAATGAAAGGAAAGGCTAAGGCAAGACAAGGCAAGGCAAGGCTAAAGCAAGGCAAGGAAAGGCTAAGTCAAGGCACGACATGGAAAAGCTAGGCAAGGCAAGGCAAAGCAGGTAAGGCAAGGCAAGGCAAGTCTAAGGCCAATCACGGCAAGGCTAAGGCAAGGCAAGTCAAGGTAAGTCTAAGGTAAGACAAGGCTAAGTCAAGCCATGGAAATGCTAAGGCAAGGCAAGGTTAACGGTAAGCCACGGCAAGGCAAGGCAAAGAAAGGCAGGCTTAAGGCAAGGGAAGGCAAAGCATGGGTAAAGAAAGGCAAGGTAAGGCAAAGCCACGGAAAGGGAAGGCAAGGCTAAGGCAAGGCAAGGCAAGGCAGGGATATGGGAAGGCAAAGGCAAGGGAAGGCAAGGCCAAAGCAAGGCAAGGAAAGCATAAGTCAAGGCACGACATGGAAAAGCAAGGCAAGGCAAAGCGAGGCTAAGACAATGAAAGGAAAGGCTAAGGCAAGACAAGGCAAGGCAAGGCTAAAGCAAGGCAAGGAAAGGCTACGTCAAGGCACGACATGGAAAAGCTAGGCAAGGCAAGGCAAAGCAGGTAAGGCAAGGCAAGGCAAGTCTAAGGCCAATCACGGCAAGGCTAAGGCAAGGCAAGGCAAGGGTAAGGCAAGGCAAGGCAGGCCAAGGAATAGACATTCCAATCACGGTAAGGCTAAGGCAAGCCAAGGAAAGGCTAAGGCAAAGCAAGGAAAGGGTAAGGCAAAAAAAGGCAAGGCAAGGCTAAGTCAAGGGATGGCAAGGCTAAGGCAAGGCAAAGGGAAGGCAAGGCAAGGCAAGTCTAAGGCCAATCACGCCAAGGCTAAGGCAAAGAAAGGCAAGTCTAAGGCAAGGTAAGGCAAGGCTAAGGCAAAGCAAGGGTAAGGCAAGGCAAGGTAGGCCAAGGAATGTCTAAGCCAAGGAAAGGTTAAGGCAAGGAAAGGCTAAGGCACTGCAAGGAAAGGCTAAGGAAAAAAAGGCAAGGGAAGGCTAAGGCAAGGGACAAGGCAAGGCTAAGGCAAGGCATCGCAAGGCAAGGAAGGGCAAGGCTAAGGCATCGCAAGGCAAGGCAAGGCTAAACCAAGGTAAGGCTAAGGCAAGGAAAGGAAAGGGTAATGGAAGGCAAGGCAAGGCAAGCTAAGGCAAGGCTAAGTCAAGGCAAGGCAAGGCTTAGGCAAGGCAAGGCAAGGCAACGCTAAGACAAGGCAAGGCAAGGCTAAGGCAATGCAAGGAAAGGCTAGGGCAAGACAAGGTAGGGAAGTCTAAGTCAACACATAACATGGAAATGCAAGGTAAGACAAGGAAAAGAAAGGTAAGGCGAGGCAAGACAAATCTAAGGCAAATGAAGGCAAGGCTAAGGAAGGCAAGGTAGGTCAATGGTAAGGCCAGGTTAAGGCAAGGCAAGGCAAGGCACTGCAAGGAAAGGTGAGGGTAAGGGAAGGCAACATATGTCAAGGCAAAGCTAAGGGAAGACAAGGCAAGGAAAGGCAAGTCTAAGGCAAGGCAAGGAAAGGATGAGGCAAGGCAAGGAAAAGATAAGGCAAGGCAAGGCAAATGCAAGGCATCGCAATGCCAGGCAAGGGAAATCCACAGCAAGGCAAGGCAAGACAAGGCAAGGCTAAAGCAAGGCAAGGCAAGGCTAAGTCAAGGCACGACATGGAAAAGCAAGCAAGGCAAAGCAGGTAAGGCAAGGCAAGGCAAGTCTAAGGCCAATCACGGCAAGGCTAAGGCAAGGCAAGTCAAGGTAAGTCTAAGGTAAGACAAGGCTAAGTCAAGCCATGGAAATGCTAAGGCAAGGCAAGGTTAACGGTAAGCCACGGCAAGGAAAGGCAAAGAAAGGGAAGCTTAAGGCAAGGGAAGGCAAAGCATGGGTAAAGAAAGGCAAGGTAAGGCAAAGCCACGGAAAGGGAAGGCAAGGATAAGGCAAGGCAAGGCAAGGCAGGGATATGGGAAGGCAAAGGCAAGGGAAGGCAAGGCTAAAGCAAGGCAAGGAAAGGATAAGTCAAGGCACGACATGGAAAAGCAAGGCAAGGCAAAGCGAGGCTAAGACAATGAAAGGAAAGGCTAAGGCAAGACAAGGCAAGGCAAGGCTAAAGGAAGGCAAGGAAAGGCTAAGTCAAGGCACGACATGGAAAAGCAAGGCAAGGCAAGGCAAAGCAGGTAAGGCAAGGCAAGGCAAGTCTAAGGCCAATCACGGCAAGGCTAAGGCAAGGCAAGGCAAGGCTAAGGCAAGGCAAGGGTAAGGCAAGGCAAGGCAGGCCAAGGAATGTCTAAGCCAAGGAAAGGCTAAGGCAATGCAAGGAAAGGGTAAGGCAAAAAAAGACAAGGCAAGGCTATTTCAAGGGACGGCAAGGCGAAGGCAAGGCAAAGGGAAGGCAAGGCAAGGCAGGGCAAGGCGAAGCCATCGCAAGGCAAGGGAAGGCTAAGCCAAGGAAAGGCTAAGGCAAGGAAAGGAAAGGGTAAGGGAAGGCAAGGCAAGGCTAAGGCAAGGCTAAGTCAAGGCAAGGCAAGGCTAAGGCAAGGCAAGTCTTACGCTAAGCCACAGCAAGGCAAGGCAAAGAAAGGCAAGCCTAAGGCAAGGGAAGGCAAGACATGGGTAAGGAAATGCAAGGTAAGGCAAAGCCACTGAAAGGCAAGGAAAGGCTAAGACAAGGCAACGCTAAGACAAGGCAAGGCAAGGCTAAGGCAATGCAAGGAAAGGCTAAGGCAAGACAAGGCAGGGCAAGTCTAAGTCAACACATGACATGGAAATGCAAGGAAAGACAAGGTAATGAAAGGTAAGGCGAGGGAAGACAAGTCTAAGGCAAATGAAGGCAAACTAAGGCAAGGCAAGGGAAGTCAATGGTAAGGCAAGGCTAAGGCAAGGGAGGGCATTGCAAGGAAAGGCTAGGGTAAGAGAAGGCAAAAGATGTCAAGGCAAGGGTAAGGGAAGACAAGGCAAGGCAAAGCAAGTCTAAGGCAAGGCAAAGAATGGATAAGGCAAGGCAAGGCAAATGCAAGGCATCGCAAAGCCAGGCAAGGCAAATCCACGGCAAGGCAAGGCAAGGCGAGGCAAGGCTAAGGCAAGGCAAGGCAAGGAAGGCTAAGGTAATGAAAGGAAATGAAAGACAAGGCAAGGCAATGAAGGCTAGGGCAAGTCAAGGCACGGAAGGCAAGGGTAATGCATGTCAATACTAAGGGAAGGCAAGGAAATTCTATGGCAAATCAACGCAAGGCTAAGGCAAGACCAAGTAAGGTAATGCTAAGGCAAGGCAAGGCTAAGGCACTGTAAGGCAAGGCAAGGCTAAGGCTAGGCAAGGCACGGCAAGGCAAGCCAAGGGTAATGGAAGGCAAGGCAAGGCAAGGCAAGTCTAAGGCAAGACAATGCAACGTAATTCTGAGGCAAGGCAAGGGTAAGGCAAGGGAAGTCTAAGGCAAGGCTATGGGAAGGCTAGGCTAAAGCAAAGCCATGGCAAACCAAGGCAAAGCAAGGTAAGGCTAAGGCAAGGCAAGGCAAGGCAAGGGGATATGGGAAGGCAAAGGCAAGGCAAGGCAAGGCTAAAGCAAGGCAAGGCAAGGCTAAGTCAAGGCACGACATGGAAAAGCAAGGCAAGGCAAGGCAAAGCAGGTAAGGCGAGGCAAGGCAAGTCTAAGGCCAATCACGCCAAGGCTAAGGAAAAGCAAGGCAAGTCTAAGGCAAGGCAAGGGAAGGCTAAGGCAAGGCAGGGCAAGGCTAAGGCATCGCAAGGCATGGCAAGGCTAAACCAAGGTAAGGCTAAGGCAAGGAAAGGAAAGGGTAATGGAAGGCAAGGCAAGGCAAGGCAAGCTAAGGCAAGGCTAAGTCAAGGCAAGGCAAGGCTAAGGCAAGGCAGGTCTTACGATAAGAAACAGCAATGCAAGGCAAAGAAAGGCAAGCCTAAGGCAAGGGAAGGCAAAGCATGGGTAAAGAAAGGCAAGGCAAGGCAAAGCCACGGAAAGGCAAGGCAAGGTTAAGGCAAGGCAAAGCAAGGCAAGGATATGGGAAGGCAAAGGCAAGGCAAGGCAAGGCCAAAGCAAGGCAAGGAAAGCATAAGTCAAGGCACGACATGGAAAAGCAAGGCAAGGCAAAGCGAGACTAAGACAAAGAAAGGAAAGGATAAGACAAGACAAGGCAAGGCAAGGCTAAAGCAAGGCAAGGAAAGGCTAAGTCAAGGCACGACATGGAAAAGCTAGGCAAGGCAAGGCAAAGCAGGTAAGGCAAGGCAAGGCAAGTCTAAGGCCAATCACGGCAAGGCTAAGGCAAGGCAAGTCAAGGTAAGTCTAAGGTAAGACAAGGCTAAGTCAAGCCATGGAAATGCTAAGGCAAGGCAAGGTTAACGGTAAGCCACGGCAAGGCAAGGCAAAGAAAGGTAGGCTTAAGGCAAGGGAAGGCAAAGCATGGGTAAAGAAAGGCAAGGTAAGGCAAAGCCACGGAAAGGGAAGGCAAGGCTAAGGCAAGGCAAGGCAAGGCAGGGATAAGGGAAGGCAAAGGCAAGGGAAGGCAAGGCCAAAGCAAGGCAAGGAAAGCATAAGTCAAGGCACGACATGGAAAAGCTAGGCAAGGCAAGGCAAAGCAGGTAAGGCAAGGCAAGGCAAGTCTAAGGCCAATCACGGCAAGGCTAAGGCAAGGCAAGGCAAGGGTAAGTCAAGGCAAGGCAGGCCAAGGAATAGACATTCCAATCACGGCAAGGCTAAGGCAAGCCAAGGAAAGGCTAAGGCAATGCAAGGAAAGGGTAAGGCAAAAAAAGACAACGCAAGGCTAAGTCAAGTGATGGCAAGGCTAAGGCAAGGCAAAGGGAAGGCAAGGCAAGGCAAGTCTAAGGCCAATCACGCCAAGGCTAAGGCAAAGAAAGGCAAGTCTAAGGCAAGGTAAGGCAAGGCTAAGGCAAAGCAAGGGTAAGGCAAGGCAAGGCAGGCCAAGGAATGTCTAAGCCAAGGAAAGTTTAAGGCAAGGAAAGGCTAAGGCACTGCAAGGAAAGGCTAAGGCAAAAAAAGGCAAGGCAAGGCTAGGGCAAGGGACGGCAAGGCTAAGGCAAGGCAAAGGGAAGGCAAGGCAAGGCAGGGCAAGGCTAAGGCATCGCAAGGCAAGGCAAGGCTAAACCAAGGTAAGGCTAAGGCAAGGAAAGGAAAGGGTAATGGAAGGCAAGGCAAGGCAAGGCAAGGTAAGGCAAGGCTAAGTCAAGGCAAGGCAAGGCTTAGGCAAGGCAAGGCAAGGCCAACGCTAAGACAAGGCAAAGCAAGGCTAAGGCAATGCAAGGAAAGGCTAAGGCAAGACAAGGTAGGGGAAGTCTAAGTCAACACATGACATGGAAATGCAAGGCAAGACAAGGGAAAGAAATGTAAGGCGAGGCAAGACAAATCTAAGGCAAATGAAGGCAAGGCTAAGGCAAGGCAAGGGAAGTCAATGGTAAGGCAAGGCTAAGGCAAGGCAAGGCAAGGCACTGCAAGGAAAGGCTAGGGTAAGGGAAGGCAACATATGTCAAGGCAAGGCTAAGGGAAGACAAGGCAAGGAAAGGCAAGTCTAAGGCAAGGCAAAGAAAGGATAAGGCAAGGCAAGGAAAAGATAAGGCAAGGCAAGGCAAATGCAAGGCATTGCAAAGCCAGGCAAGGCAAATCCACAGCAAGGCAAGGCAAGGCGAGGCAAGGCTAAGGCAAGGCAAGGCAAGGCTAAGGTAATGAAAGGAAATGAAAGACAAGGCAAGGCAAGGGACGGCTAGGGCAATTCAAAGCAAGGAAGGCAAGGGTAAGGCATGTCAAGTCTAAGCCAAGGCAAGGAAATTCTATGGCAAATCAACGCAAGGCTAAGGTAAGACCAGGTTAGGCAATGCTAAGGCAAGGCAAGGCTGAGGCACTGTAAGGCAAGGCAAGGCCAAGGCTAGGCAAGGCACGGCAAGGCAAGCCAAGGGTAATTGAAGGCAAGTCTAAGGCAAGACAAGGCAAGGTAATTCTGAGGCAAGGCAAGGCTAAGGCAAGGGAAGTCTAAGGCAAGGCTAAGGGAAGGCTAGGCTAAAGCAAAGCCGTGGCAAACCAAGGCAAAGCAAGGTAAGGCTAAGGCAAGGCAAGGCAAGGCAGGGATATGGGAAGGAAAAGGCAAGGCAAGGCAAGGCTAAAGCAAGGCAAGGCAAGGCTAAGTCAAGGCACGACATGGAAAAGCAAGCAAGGCAAAGCAGGTAAGGCAAGGCAAGGCAAGTCTAAGGCCAATCACGGCAAGGCTAAGGCAAGGCAAGTCAAGGTAAGTCTAAGGTAAGGCAAGGCTAAGTCAAGCCATGGAAAGGCTAAGGCAAGGCAAGGTTAACGGTAAGCCACGGCAAGGCAAGGCAAAGAAAGGCAAGCTTAAGGCAAGGGAAGGCAAAGCATGGGTAAAGAAAGGCAAGGTAAGGCAAAGCCACGGAAAGGGAAGGCAAGGATAAGGCAAGGCAAGGCAAGGCAGGGATATGGGAAGGCAAAGGCAAGGGAAGGCAAGGCCAAAGCAAGGCAAGGAAAGGATAAGTCAAGGCACGACATGGAAAAGCAAGGCAAGGCAAAGCGAGGCTAAGACAATGAAAGGAAAGGCTAAGGCAAGACAAGGCAAGGCAAGGCTAAAGGAAGGCAAGGAAAGGCTAAGTCAAGGCACGACATGGAAAAGCAAGGCAAGGCAAGGCAAAGCAGGTAAGGGAAGGCAAGGCAAGTCTAAGGCCAATCACGGCAAGGCTAAGGCAAGGCAAGGCAAGGGTAAGGCAAGGCAAGGGTAAGGCCAGGCAAGGCAGGCCAAGGAATGTCTAAGCCAAGGAAAGGCTAAGGCAATGCAAGGAAAGGGTAAGGCAAAAAAAGACAAGGCAAGGCTATTTCAAGGGACGGCAAGGCGAAGGCAAGGCAAAGGGAAGGCAAGGCAAGGCAGGGCAAGGCGAAGCCATCGCAAGGCAAGGGAAGGCTAAGCCAAGGAAAGGCTAAGGCAAGGAAAGGAAAGGGTAAAGGAAGGCAAGGCAAGGCAAGCTAAGACAAGGCTAAGTCAAGGCAAGGCAAGGCTAAGGCAAGGCAAGTCTTACGCTAAGCCACAGCAAGGTAAGGCAAAGAAAGGCAAGCCTAAGGCAAGGGAAGGCAAGGCATGGGTAAGGGAAGGCAAGGCATGGGTAAGGAAAGGCAAGGTAATTCAAAGCCACTGAAAGGCAAGGAAAGGCTAAGACAAGGCAACGCTAAGACAAGGCAAGGCAAGGCTAAGGCAATGCAAGGAAAGGCTAAGGCAAGACAAGGCAGGGCAAGTCTAAGTCAACACATGACATGGAA
>NW_027422501.1:37500-51366 GCF_037893015.1 Macrotis lagotis | reverse complement strand
AGGTTTTCTGGCCCTGACCTCATGACCCCAAACTCACTTGAGCAGCCTCTATACTTCATTCTTCTCTGTTTACACAACAAACTCACAATTGCCTGATCTTATGCTCAACCCCTGTGACATGATCCTGGACTCTTTTGATAGCATATACAGTGACTTTGGTTACAGAAAAAAATAATTTAAAAACTTGGTAAACACCAAAAGAGAAGCATGAAGAAAATCAGTATAAGACATAATTGTATAATACTCTGGCCCCAATACCTGAAGAGGGTGAGATAATGAAATCACTCAATTGTCTTATTGGCTGTCTTTTCAGGAATCAAGTCTCACTGGAAAGCTTCTTGTATGTCTTTACTCAACTTACACAAATCATCAATACCAAAAGTTAGTTTTTAAATTGAGAGATAAGCAACACATGATCAATATTATAGTTACACCAAAATTGAAATTATTATTTCTATTTCTATAACTATGTACAAATTACTGGTGGAAAATACAACCCAATCATACAATTTGTTGCTCAAATCTATATATTCTTCCCTAACACAAATTGTCTATTATAGAAGTTTGCAATGCATTAATCAAATGATAAGGATTTTCAGTCATCTTCTGAGTGTTAAATGACCAAGTAACATTTTCTGACAAATCTTGAGTAAATTTTGCTTCTGTCTTTTCCTTATTTCAAACTTCTTTATATACACTTGTTCAAATAATGCAATTCTGACAGTTAATAATATTTCCTTCTTTTTCTCAGTAATGATTATAAATTCCTCTATATGGGGTGTGATACTATTTAAGTCAGAAAAATTTTGCCTAACTTTTCAGCATCTCTTCTTTGATATTTTCAATAGTAACTATAATATCCCAAATTACTTTTCAGCTTCCCCCTATCAAAATAACTGCAGTCATATTTTTCACTCCATAGTATAGTTGTTACCCATAGAAGTTTTGCACTAAGTCTAATATTTAGCTCCTTTTGCACTTCCCAAATAGACTTTCATTTGCATGGTCTGTTGTTCATTCTCCTCTTGTGCTTTCTTTTTCAATTTCTTAAATGTAAGTTGTGCATTTTCTGTATTACTTGATTCATTTGGTCTGCACAGTCTGAGGTGATGTTTCTTCCTGACATCCAGTTTCTCCATCTTTGGACAAAACGAAACCATGTCCTTGAC
This sequence comes from Macrotis lagotis, assembly GCF_037893015.1. Classification (NCBI taxonomy): domain Eukaryota; kingdom Metazoa; phylum Chordata; class Mammalia; order Peramelemorphia; family Peramelidae; genus Macrotis; species Macrotis lagotis. Next base: position 50,197 of record NW_027422501.1, on the reverse strand, counting down.
CCCAGGTTAGGAATTGAGCAAGTCTTTTCCAATGTCCACTTTTTTTTTATCCTTCCACATTACTCTAAGAGGGATTTCATCTTAGTAAACATCTTAGGGATGTTTATTATGGTATCTACAGTAATTTCATAACCAAAATGTTTTTCAGCCAAGGTTTGTTCTTATCATCCAAAGTCAAATACCGAAGGAATACAAAACTTTATTTAGGTTTAGTCTGTTATCTGCTTCCCTACATTCCCTCTTTTCTGTTTATGTGGGAACATTTTTAATGAACTATAGTCTTGAACCAATGGATTTTAATGAATGCCTGTAAGATGTTTTATATTGTATAGACAGAATTGTTTAAATGCTATAGAAGTACAGCCAGGGCCATTATCTGCTCTTATAAATTTTGGTATCCCAACAAACAGTAGAATAAACCTAATGTAGCCTCTGAACTTTGTGCTGTTGCTATTGTATATAAATTAAATATATCTACAGTAACCAGAATAGATTTCATTTTTCCAAAAGGTGTGTAATAAGTCACATCCATCTGCCATAACCCATTGGGAGTCTGACTTCTAGGATTCTTAAAATAATTTGGAAGGTAGGTGAATACCCCTTTATGGTTAGGATTTATACTATATTCCTGCTTTGCTCTCTGGTGATTTTAAATTTTTTCCTTAGTAAAGAGGGATTCTGATGAAATTTTTATGTAAAACAGATTATCTTACTCTTCAACTAAGCTTATAAGGAATGGAAGGATTGATAGGCCCATGATTTCTTTCATAGTTAGATAGATAGATAGATATAGATATAGATAGATATAGATATGGATATAGAGATAGAGATAGAGATAGAGACAGATACAGATACAGATACAGATACAGATACAGATACAGATATAGATATAGATATAGATATAGATATAGATATAGATATATAGATATATAGATATGTCCAGGTAATCCAGGATGGGATTTTATATGTTCAATAAAAAAAGGAATTATATCCATTTCTAATAACTTCTAGTAATTCTTTAAAGAGTTGAAATAATACTACATCAGTGTTATGATTAATAAAGATTGTTATTATGCATCTGATGACATGTTAATCATACTTACTATCTGTAAAAATATTCAGGACTTGTGGCCATTCTCTTAATACCAATAATATAGCTCTTTTTGTGTGTAGATGTAAAAGGAGTATATAATTTCTTTTCTGTTAATGCAATATGCTTGGACCTATAGGTTCAGAATAAGGTTCATTACATTGATTAAAACTTTCAGGGAACCTAGAGGGTTATAACTTATAATATGTCCCTTATCATCTCTACAAAGCAATACAATTATTTATTCTTGGCTTAGATATTATTAACTCTTAACCTATGTGAAACATTAGAGTCCCAGGCTGACATTTCATTCTCTTAAAGCAAAAACGAAACAAGTTCTTTTAAACTTAACCTTAGATTTGTCTATCTTTTATATATAAATTTATAAGCTTATTTTCCTTTTATCCCAAATATAATAATATTTTCAAAAAATAAAATAGGATTCTCTATGAATTTAGTTTTAAATATATATATATATATACTAATTTCAAAAACCCAATGTAAATTTTTTACCAAACCTAGTTTAATAAGATACAAATATAATTTTAATAGATATGATTTCATAAACATGAGATGGAAAAAACTTTTCACAAACTCTCTGGGCCAAAAAGACTTTGAGAGATGTGATTCACTGGAAAGTATTTTTTCTACTTTTCTTATAACAGATCTTTACAAATGTGATGAATGACACTTTAATTCATTCATATTTTGTTAATGTAACATAATTTTAAATTAAAAAAATTTTTGAATCTGTTTTTATACAGTTTACTATGTATGGTGTTCCCTGAAAACAGATTTGCATGACTGGAGATGGCCCTGGATGGCAGGGTTAAGTGTCTTGCACAGGGTCAAACAGTTATAAGCATCAAGTGTCTGTGGCTGGATTTGAATTCCCATCCTTCTGACTGCAAGGCCAGTCCTCCATTCACTGTGCCAACTACTTCTTCCTGAATGTCTCTTCTGCCAGGAAGCTCCCCAATTATACTCCCTATAATATAATAAAATGATATATCCTTAGAATCCATTTCCATGAGAAGATGGTAAAATAGGAGCATCATGTGGGGAAAAAAACAGGAAAGAATTAGGATGCTCTACACTCTGAAAATAAATTTGGCTGACTTTTCAGTTTTCTTAAACATTGCCAAAGAAATAGAAGTTTCTAGAATCAGAGTTTTCTCATTTTTTTATTCCCAGTAATATTTTTTGAATGACACTCTCTAAGGAATTTCTGGAAGTTGGGTAAGGTATGATACTGAATTTATTGTGTTTCTAAAGGAAAGAATAACCTGGGGTTGGTGAGAAAAGCAATTAAGAGAGTTTCAATTAGCTTCTACTGGGTAGAAGAGCAAGATCAGAGAAAAGGGAAGAACACAGCTCAACTTGGTTGAGATGATAATCATTAACGATGGAGAGAAATAAGAGTGGTTCAGTTTATATTTGACTTTCTTTTTTTTTCTGCCAAAGATAACAACTTTAGTGCTAGAAAGACCATAAATAAACGAATAATAGAGTTTTATTAGTCAGGGTAAATGAAGAGATAATATAGTAAGAGCTTACCCTTCAATTCAATTAAGTAGGCTTAAGCAATCATGTTAAAAATTGATAGTATTTTAATATAATCCTTTTTTTATTTTCTTGTCAAGGAAACTTTTATGAATGTCTGTTTCCTTCTTCTGTAGACAAAGGTCTATGATCCAAGCTATAGTTTTCCAGGGGTAATGCATGGCTATAAGAGTTGTACTATAAGCAAAACTCAGTGTTCCCCAAGCAATGATTTGGAATTTTCACTCTAGGGAAGACTTTTTAAGAGAATCTAATAAAGTAAATAGATTAAAGTAGTCAATAGTTAAAGAAATTAAATTCAGGCAAATCATTAGAAGGTGAAGTATTGGAGCTGGAGTTAAATAATTTGGGTACCTAATGAGAAGATGAGAGTCACTGGAAAAGTCCTTCATGTTGGAAAAGAATAAAGACATAAGGAAAAAGGGATAGTAGAGAGTGAGCTGGATAGAAAGTGTTATGGAAGCAATCCACATGAGCTTGCACAAATTTTAAGAGATAATTGGCAATAGAAGGTTCCGGCTTGTTGAGGTTCATAAAGTCACCAAGAGTCTGATTTTACTGAATAACTGAACAACCATCACAACAAAGTATTGGTATAGTTCTTTAAGGACTACAAAGATTTTTCTTAAACTATTTTGATTGCTCATCACATCTCTGAGAAATACAATTTACCCAAATATATAGAGGAGAAAATAATCTCAGAAAGGTTAAATGATTTTATGAATGTTACATGTCTAGAAAAAACAAAGACTGTATTTGAGACAGTTTCTCCACTGTGCTTTGGTGCTTGTCCAATGACTTACATGGTCAGCTGCAGAAAGAACTGGAGATTTGATTGTTGAGTAAATGACAGTGACATTTGAAATATTGTGGTAAATTGGATGAAGACCAGAGGATTGGAGAAAGCAAATATTGGATGAATTTTGAAAAACATTAAAAAAATAGAATCTAAAATTTACAGGAGAAAAACTTGACTTTAGTTAGAGGAGAAATTTTAGAATACATGCATGCAAAAATAAGTCATGTATATGCATGTATATACCCTGGATCCTGAATGAATATATAAAAAGAAGGAGCAATACAACAAAAAATGAGGCTATCTCCATTGTCTTTGTTGACAGAATTGCAAAGTTGATTATTTTTCAATATCCACCCTAGATAACCGCATACTTATGATCATTTTATTATAATTATCATCTAAGGTAACTAATAAGTATATTTTTCTTAGAAATCACTGATATTAACTATCCTTCATTGATTAATTACTCAATTTACTTGAACTTTGAAACCAATTGATAAAATAGTTACAAAATAAAGAAGAGAAATCTCATTATATCTAGTTCACCCATTTTTAAAATCTTTCTTTCTTTATGTATTTATGCATATACCGCTGTTGGTTGCTAAATAAAACTCTGGTGGCCATTTCAAGAGGATTGTATAGTGAGATCAGGCTTTCAGAATTGATAAGTTACCATTTGCAGATATATGTTTGATGGATAAAGGGAATTCTGGATGTTTTCAATTTTAGCACTTATTTGATGAAGACAATAATTCACATCTCCTTGCTTTTACACTATTTAGTAGTTGTAGTGTTACCAATTTTCATGTTGCTTTAACTCAAGTAGTTTAGTTTAGTGGGCCTAGAATATTTAACTGTCTGTCTAGCTATCTAGCTATCTACACACCTATCTCAGCTCTTTTACATGTACACACATGTACATGCATATATCTCTAAATAATCAAAATATAGCATTATTTCATCATAAAATGATGAAAGGAGTGGATTCAGAGAAAGGCTTGAAAATAGGGAGAATGAGTCAAACAGAAGAACAAATTATAGGATGATTACAACTTTGTAAAGAACAACGAGTTTGATAAAACTTAAGAACTTTGATCAATGCAATTATAAACCCATCCATTAATAAGCAGTTATAAAGCACCTTGTATATAAGAGGGATTTCACTAAGTGATTGAAATATGCAGTAGGGTGAAAGTGCTTACCATCGTGGAATTTTAAAATTAATAAGTAAATGCCTATGTACAAACAACCTATTCACAGAATATATGGGGAAAAGTCTTTGTTTTTTGCACCTCATTCTCCAAGATGACTATGATATGAGTGAGGTAATGTCATGACATGCTTGTGAATGAATTGGAGTGAAGGAATGCATTGCAAAGGCACTATAAAGGATTTCTCCTCCAGAGCCATCTGAGTGCAGTGATCAGATATGGATCAGAACAACTGAAGATGACCCTACATTTGATGTAGTCAGGGCTAAGTGACTCCCCAGGGTCACATAGCAAGTTCATGTCAAGTTCCTGAGCTTGAATTCCAACTCCTGTCTTCCTGTCTTCAAGGCCATCTGAGATTATTGGTGGCATTGGTAGTGCTTTAGACAAATCACTTTAAACTGAGTAGAGAGTGGCATAGGATTTAGAAAAAGGCAGGGAGGTGGGGAAACCAAAATTGTAATAGTCCAAGTAATGGGTGATGATGGCCTTCCTCAAGTAGTGGCAGTAGCAGGGTTGAGAAGGGGCATATCTAAGAGATGTTATGGGGGTAAAAATGATAGATTTTGGTAACATTGATGGAATGGACTGAGAGAGTGAGGATGATACCTAGTATGTAAGACCAGTTGTCAGCAATATAAAATACACTATTATGTTCCTTATACTTTGCCCTTACAGTATAAAAATGGGTTATTGTTCATAGGCTGGGAAAATGTGGTTATTGAATAAAGAACAAAAAGATCAAAGGTTTATTGTCTTTGTCAAAACACCATGTCACTCTCTCCTGATTACTTAAATTGAAAAGAGAACTGACATATGTAATGGTGAATTTCACTTAAAAATCACAAAAGAAATGAAAATAACTGCGATTTAATTGACACGAACTGACAGGTTTTTAATGAAAGTGAGTTGTCTACTAATCATCAATCCCATGACTTGTTAAAATAAAAAATTCAAATTAGAAGAAATGTCCATTATAAATGAAATTCACAAAGCTTTTGAAAGCACTAAATTAAAGCTACTAAAGAGATCCCCAATATTCTCTCATTTTGGATAAAATGATGGTTCCTTAAGCAGGGTGGTTTAGTGATACAGTAGACACCACAAAACTTCGGGTCATGAAGATTTGAGTTAAAATATTTTTTTCAGATGTGTCCTAACTGTGTTTTTGGATTATTCATTTAAACTACTTTTGCCTTAGTTTCCTCATCTGCAAAATGAGGATAATGATACCTCCCTCTAAGGGTTGAGGATCAAAAGTGATCCTAATAGTAAACCAGGTAGCACAGGATCTAAAATATTTGTAGATCTCACCAATATTTTTGATAATGTAGGTTTTTTATGAAAAATTGAGTGCAAATTTGTTTGCCCGCTCATCAGTATTGTACATCAGTTTCATGATGACATGCTTCTCCAGGTTCTGGACCATGGACCAGTGATTTCCTAGTCACCAATGTAGTGAAAGAAGTTTCTTCCTTGCTTTCATCTATTTCAGTACGATATTTTCAGTCATATTATCAAATGTCTTCATTGAGGATGAACAAGTCATCAAGGTCAGCAACCATGCTGATGGCAAAATTTCCAACTTGGAAAGGCTTCAAGCCAAGACCAAAGTGGAGGGAGTGTTGGGACATGATCTTCTATTTGCAGATGATTGTGTACTCAATGCATCTTCTGAAGCTGAGATGCAACAGAGTATGGATCGATTCTCTTCTGCTTGTCACCTAATAATTAACACCAAGAAAACATGGGGTTCCATCAGGCAGAAGAACACCATCCATATATAGAATTGTAGCAAATGGAGAAGCTTTGAATGCTGGGAATAATTTAACTTATCTTGGCAGTATATTTTCCAGAGATGTACATGCTGATGAAGAGGTTGACGCTCACATTGCCAGAGCTAGCTCAGTATTTGGAAGACTCCAAAAGAAAGTTTGAGAGAGAAGTATTAGACCGATTACCTAGCTAAAGTTCTACAGAGCTGTTGTACTGACCTCTTTGTTTTATGCCTATGAAGCCTGAATAATCTAACAACACAAGGCTAGAATTTGAAACACCACTGTTTAAATTCTCTTAGGAATATTCAAAAGATCTCCTGCCAGGAGAAGATACAAGACCCAAAGGTCCTTTCTTGAGGAAAACTTTCAGATACTCAAATACTACTATGGAAAATAATTCTGATGGATTGGGCATGTTGTCCAACTTCCAAATATTTGCTTGTGAAAAAGATTATTTTTAGTGAGAACTCACAAAGGGGAAGTACTCACAGAGTAGGACAGAAAAAGTGATACAACGACCTTCTCAGGGTTTCTCTGAAGAAGTTTGGAATTGATTGTGCAGCATGGATAAACAATGGCATGGGACCCACCATATGTACCCTTATCAAAGAGGATGCTGTGTTCCTTGAGCAAGCCAGATGTGAAAAAATTCGAAAGAAACATGAGATGCAAAAATTTAGAGAACCCACACTAGGGGGTTAGTTGGACTACGTGTACCCAACCTGTGGTGGAACACATCCACACGTGTGCATGCCGAACTTATATTTCTCTAAACAGTCACAGTCAGACACAGGGCTCTAACTTTTGCCATTTTGATCCTCTTCAATGTTGAAAAGACAAAAACCAAGCGCTAATACCAAATAGATTGACAAAATTTTATCATAAACTTTATCAAAAAAGCCATAACAACCTCACGAATTAAAAATTATTTTAAGTACCTGTGGAAATACTCAGTTCTTCACATATGGAAAGGAGGATTGTAAAGATTAGAATTCAGAAGGTAGAACTGCTGGAGGGGTGTGTGGATTCAGACAGGAGGGCTGAGGACAGAATGAGAATCATATTCTAGGAGTAGCCGGTGGAAAAGGAGTGGGAGGATGGGGAGGAAAGATAAGGCAACAAGAATGATGAAGGGGAACTATGAAGAAAACTGTGAATATAGAAACTGGGTGGAGATGTAAATTGACTACCATACCTACACTTCAGATTTAAATTGACTACCATGGAAAAAATATAGAGAATTATGATTTTAACTGAAGCACAATTTGTAATCTTAAAAAGCTGCTAATCTTGTCAAATTAGGTGGAGATCCCCATTCTTAATGTAAAATTTGTATCCTGATCTCCTTAGGCTTCATCCTCTACCTCAAAGTGAACAGAACCAAGAGGCCATTGTATGTAGTGGAAATAATATGGTTTTAAGAATGACTTTGAGTGACTAAGACATTTTGACTATTATAAATACATAAATTAAAAACAGAGAATTTAGAAAGACATCTGTATTCAAAGAACTAATAAAAAAATACATATAAAATAATTTGACACACAGTCACACATACATATACATGTATACCTATATGTGTCTATCAGTAATCATCTATAATTCTAGTTGAAAGGAGGAAATACCAAAAAGGATAAAAGAAATTTACCTAATAATTATATATTTAAAAAGTATAGTAAGTTGGAAAATGATTTGCAATTTCATGTAAAATTTTGGTTTTTTAAAATTATACACTTTTTATGGAAGTGCTTGTTTTACTCTATAAATTAAAAACAAAATTAATAATAAAATAATTAAGATATGATCACAATGGTTATGATATTGAAGATATGAATAAAACAGTCCTTGATTGGCTCAGGCAATTTTTATATACTGAGTCTGGTTTGTCTGTTACAAAGCGCTCTCCCCTGTAGTTCCAATAGTTCATAATCTCTTCTTTGCATTGAAAGATGTTTCTTATTAATTAACTGAGAAGAAAGGCAAGACATTGAGTGGCTGAATCAGCTTTCTGCTAGCCTATAAAGCTAAAAAATAAAATAGGAATGTAGAATTGTCCAGATGAATCACTTTGATGTCTTTATCAGCATTTCTGTCAAAGAATTGATCATCCCTAATACTCAATTAATTCAAATAATCTATTTAACTTATTTCTTTGAATAGGAATTTCTTGACCTAAATCAATGAAATAAATTTTGTAGATATTTATTAGTTTGAAGTTACACACTCAGTTCTGGATTTTGTTTTCATCCAATCTTCTTCCTTTATAAACTTGTCTTTTGTACTATAGGTGAAAAAGGAAAATGATGCATATGAGAGAGTTAAAGAATCAGACTTTTGATAGAGATTTCATTCTATTAGGATTATTGGATCCAAATCAGTATGGATTGCTATTCTTAACACTCATTCTCATCAGTTTTATGGTGACAATTATGGGAAACACAGTTTTGATTCTTCTTATCTACCATGACATCCGGCTCCACACTCCAATGTACGTCCTTCTTAGACATCTCTCATTCACAGATATCTTGAACATCTCCAATATTGTTCCCAAGATGGCCAGTAACTACGTATCTGGCAGGAAATCCATCACATTTGCAGGTTGTGGGTTGCAGATCTTCCTGTATACCAGTTTCTTGGGTACTGAAAGTCTTATTCTCACAGCCATGTCCTATGATCGCTATGTAGCCATCTGCCAACCACTCCGCTATTCCATCCTCATGAACCATCAAATCAGTGTCCTTATGGCCACTGGCTGCTGGCTTGGGGGAATCATCAATTCTACAATTCATACAACTTATATTCTACTCCTCCCATTTTGTGGAACAAGGGTCATTGACCACTTTTTCTGTGAATTTCCAGCCATGTTGAAACTATCTTGTGTTGATACATCACAATATGAAGGCAGAGTCTCGGTGGCTGCTGTATTTTTCCTCTTAATTCCCCTTTCCATAATCCTTGGCTCTTATGGTCAAATTCTCCGTACTGTGCTTCATATGAAATCTGTGGAGACCCAGAGAAAAGCCTTCTCCACGTGCTTCTCCCACCTTATTGTTGTTTTAATATACTATTTTTCGGGTATTTTTACATATATGAGACCAAAGTCCTATCATACACCTGGTCAGGACAAGGTCATAGCCATCCTATATACCATTCTTACTCCCATGCTCAATCCTCTCATCTACAGTCTCCGGAATAAAGATGTCTTATGTGCCTTGAAGAAGGTTTTGGGTAAAGCTCTTTATCACAGAAATGATTATTATTAAAAATTAGGTTGAATGCCCATGGATGATCTATTAGAAATGTATGGAAAATATTCCAAATAGCTTCATGACTTTTTTGGGTTGATATTAAAAATGAAACTTTTTACTCACCTTCAATATATGACAAAATCAACTCAACCAACTCACCTATATGTCTCTCCATGGAAAATCAATTTGTTGCATTTATTTTATGAATTCTGAAAAAATATAAGATGAGTGATGCTATGATTCATGTCTCATTACCTCCATTAGACAAAAATCTCTTATGTAGAAGACAACAATTAGATGTCAAGGTAATATTTAAAAGGTTGTGATTCATGTCATCATATTTCATCATGCTGTCAAATAGAATTGGTTTTTGAATCTTTTTAATTTATTTATTTATTCTTATTTTTTTATACATTACTAAAATATTTTTGTTTAAGAGTAAACATAATACCCCCTCCCCATCCCCAAAATATAGACCTGCTTGAGCAATAAGGAAAGAGAAAAAAATTTAAAACAAAATTTAAAATAATAATAGTTGCAGCCAGGTGAACTCAGTGGATGGAACACTGGCCCTGGAACCAGGAGCACTGGAGCCCAGTACCTGGGTTCAAATCCGGTCTCAGACAATTAATAATCTTAGCTGTGTGGCCTTGGGCAAGCCACTTAAGCCCATTTGCCTTACAAAAACCTAAAAAAAAAAAAAGGAGAGAGACTCCTACCTCAGTTGAACTTAGGGCTATTCTTTGAAAGGTCACTTACTCTGCATCATTTAACATCAAATTCCATAGGGCTAAATGGCTTCATTGGCATATTGCCTATTTTAACATACCTGATGTCAGGTAGATCATTTATCAATACACTGTCATATAGGAATTAACTATATAACCAGAGCTTCAGGCAGCTTGAGCAATAAGAACCAAGAGTGTGCTAGCCTGTAATCTGATATAAGAGATGCAGGAAAAAAATCATAATTCAATTGTTGCTCCAACTAAGGATGGTGCTATAAATGAAATGCAATAAACAGATTTTGAGGTATAAAAACAATAATCCAATGCAATGAACCCATTTAGTTAGAAATTATGTTTAAAATAAATTAATATCTCCTTCTGGCTAGGAGACTGTCCATCATGTTCATACTTCTCACGTAACAATTGGCTAGAGATTGCCTCCGAAAAATCTCAAATCATCATCATTATTTTATTTTCCTCATATTAAAAGGTGCTTTTCCTGCAGCAAATAATCAATTGCCTTCAGTGCCTTTTTTTTTTTTTTTTTTTTTTTTTTTTTTTTTAGTTTTTGCAAGGCAATGGGGTTAAGTGGCTAGCCCAAGGCCACACAGCTAGGTAATTATTAAGTGTCTGAGTCCAGATTTGAACTCTGGTATTCCTGACTCCAGGGCCAGTGTCCTATCCACTGCGCCACCTAGCTGTGCCTTAAGTCTTAAGAATTCTTAAAAAACAATAGAACAAAAATGTAGCTTTGTTATGGGTAGCAATTAACCCAGCAGGATATAACCTGGGTCAAGAAGTTCAGAAACAGGGTTTATCGAATAGTGAGGCCAAAAATGATGCAGTTGTATATTCAAATCAGAGTTCCGTGGAAGCTTTCAGCTCAAGGGCCACCAGAGCTTAGGTTTTCTGGCCCTGACCTCATGACCCCAAACTCACTTGAGCAGCCTCTATACTTCATTCTTCTCTGTTTACACAACAAACTCACAATTGCCTGATCTTATGCTCAACCTGGGTGACATGATCCTGGACTCTTTTGATAGCATATACAGTGACTTTGGTTACAGAAAAAAATAATTTAAAAATCTTGGTAAACACCAAAAGAGAAGCATAAAGAAAATCAGTATAAGACATAATTGTATAATACTCTGGCCCCAATACCTGAAGAGGGTGAGATAATGAAATCACTCAATTGTCTTATTGGCTGTCTTTTCAGGAATCAAGTCTCACTGTAAAGCTTCTTGTATGTCTTTACTCAACTTACACAAATCATCGATACCAAAAGTTAGTTTTTAAATTGAGAGATAAGCAACACATGATCAATATTATAGTTACACCAAAATTGAAATTATTATTTCTATTTCTATAACTATGTACAAATTACTGGTGGAAAATACAACCCAATCATACAATTTGTTGCTCAAATCTATATATTCTTCCCTAACACAAATTGTCTATTATAGAAGTTTGCAATGCATTAATCAAATGATAAGGATTTTCAGTCATCTTCTGAGTGTTAAATGACCAAGTAACATTTTCTGACAAATCTTGAGTAAATTTTGCTTCTGTCTTTTCCTTATTTCAAACTTCTTTATATACACTTGTTCAAATAATGCAATTCTGACAGTTAATAATATTTCCTTCTTTTTCTCAGTAATGATTATAAATTCCTCTATATGGGGTGTGATACTATTTAAGTCAGAAAAATTTTGCCTAACTTTTCAGCATCTCTTCTTTGATATTTTCAATAGTATCTATAATATCCCAAATTACTTTTCAGCTTCCCCCTATCAAAATAACTGCAGTCATATTTTTCACTCCATAGTATAGTTGTTACCCATAGAAGTTTGGCACTAAGTCTAATATTCAGCTCCTTTTGCACTTCCCAAATAGACTTTCATTTGCATGGTCTGTTGTTCATTCTCCTCTTGTGCTTTCTTGTTCAATTTCTTAAATGTAAGTTGTGCATTTTCTGCGTTACTTGATTCATCTGGTCTGCACAGTCTGCGGTGATGTTTCTTTCTGACATCCAGTTTCTCCATCTTTGGACAAAACGAAAGCATGTCCTTGACCCCAGGTTAGGAATTGAGCAAGTCTTTTCCAATGTCCACTTTTTTTTTATCCTTCCACATTACTCTAAGAGGGATTTCATCTTAGTAAACATCTTAGGGATGTTTATTATGTTATCTACAGTAATTTCATAACCAAAATGTTTTTCAGCCAAGGTTTATTCTTATCATCCAAAGTCAAATACCTAAGGAATACAAAACTTTATTTAGG
>NW_027422501.1:0-35000 GCF_037893015.1 Macrotis lagotis | reverse complement strand
TCTTTACCATAAATTCTCTTATTAAGATCAGTCAAGAAAAATAATTTTAGGGGTGGCTTACGTGACACTGTGTCATGGGCCCTGGAGTCAGGAGTACCTGAGTTCAAATCTGACCTCAGACACTTAATAATTACCTAGCTGTGTGGCCTTGGACAATCCACTTAACCCCAATTGCCTTGCAAAAACCTAAAATAATATTAATAATTTTAAGTGGAATTTCAATTTCTACTAGATCTCTTATAAGTATAATTTGCCAAATCAGGAAATAAAACTCTCTTAGTCCATCAGATCAAAAAAAAAAAAAAAACACTAGAAAATAAGACAAATTAATAGAACTCTTCTTTCCCAAAAAACAACATGATTTCCAGGAAAATCTGTGGGTCCAAATTATGCATTTTTGGAAAAAGAAAAAGATCCAATTTTGAAAAGAGATAAAGGAAAGAGGATTGGTCACACAGAACACAAAGATATGACAGCTGTGAGAGCTAAGAGCTTTCCTCTGCCTGAATTTTAAAACAAACACTAAAAAAAAACAACATGAAAACCGAATCAGAGCATATTGAACCAGAAAGGCCCCAGAACTCCAGGTAAAATGGGACCTAGTTTTCATAGCAGAGAAAATACATAGAACATTTAATATATCACAATACATTTTTTCATAAAAGGATATTAATTTTAGCACTTCAAAATTTTAACTAGTATAACGTTTGAGAGGGCAAAACAGTCAATTAAAAATCTCTCAGCTTAATTGGAATATTCCCTGTTATTTTAGAGTAACTTTCTAAGGGGACAAGTCTTAAGCCTTTTCTGAGTGGGGTGGAATCTTCTATTCTTAAATCCTCATTTGACCCATAATTTTATGAAATAACCGACATTATCAAAATCCATATTGATAAAGTCCTGAAGCTAAAATATGATGATATCATCTTGGTAAAAGATTAAATATTTCATTTCCCTTTATTTCTTTTATTAATTTATTTTTGGCATTACTTATTAGCCAAATTATATACTTTACAATTAACTGGACTCTCTTGTCTTGATGAAATTTATTTATCAAATTAAAAATAGAATTTCTTTTTATGATTTTATACACACACAAACACATACATATATATGTCTATATATACATATAAATATTTATATATAAATATATATATATACATATATATATATATATATATATATATATATATATATATATATATATAACATATTTGCTAATAGTCACTGTCTTTCCTGATTCTTTTACCTCCAAATAAATTTTCTTTTTTAACACTTGTTTAGACAAATCTTCATGAAGTAATTCACTCTCTCCTGTCTCTCTGGCTATTAACTCCAAGGTCAAGAGATAAGAACCAGATTATAAAAATGGAGAAGCCACAGAGAGGGAAAAGGAGGTGGGAAAACATTCTGGCAGAATTACAGTGAAGAAGTGGGGAAGAGAAAAATGTAACAATATTTTATCATATTAATATTCATTTATCTCTTTGATTCAAAGTACTTTCTAAACTCAGTTCTCCTATCCTCGGGAACCATGGAGAACATCATACGCAGTCTGTAAAGACTTATCTTATTTGATTTTGATAATTTCTAAGCCTTACTCTTTAGCCAGTTTCTTTAAGATTTTTGTGTCCTTTCCTGGCTTTTTTAGTTGCTTGGAAATTACTTACCCTTTTTTCACCCATGTACCTGCTTGGAAAAAGAATGTAAAAAGCCACAGTTGTCAAAACAACTCTACCCAAAGCCTTCCCCTCTTTATGTGAACCTAGGATTCATTCACAGCTTTACAAGGGGGTTTTGTTCTAGTCAAAGACTACCTCAGTCTCCAGACAAGTTCAAGTCCTGCTTCTACCCCACTTAAGGATGCCAAATGTTGCGATGCCCTGATCAGCAGGGAATTCATTCAGCTCAGGAGAGAAAAGAAAACATGCATACACTCAGGTGGGGAATATCAGCAGGACAACTGACAGAGCCAGTTTATTGAAAACACCAAACAGTTCTTATAGAAGAAAACCACAAAATTACCATACAGGATACAGTCAATGATGTAACTTTTTTGTGGGCAAGAATTAACCCAGCAGAATGTGACCCAGGGTTGAAGTTTGGAAACAGGGCTTATCAAATAGTGAGACCAGGAATGATGCAGTTGTGTTATCAAATCAGAGTTCTGTGGAATCTGACAGCTCAAGGGTCACCAGAGCTTAGGTTTTCTTTCCATAACTGGCTTCATGACCCCAAACTCATTTGAATGGCTTCTACAAGTTATTATTCATAAATTCACAGATTTATACCAGAAGGGGTCAAAATTTGTGATTATTTCCCTTACCACCCTTTCAAAGCAATCACATGTTAATTCCAGGCTTTAGCATTACAGTATTCAAAAAGCTTATATGTTCACAAGAGAACCAAACACTGTTAATTTCTTTCAAGTCACAAAAGAATATCAAGTAACTTATATATACACGTACATATATATTCCCTTCCGTAAATATATAATAATGCATGATGAGACAAATAATTACAAACTTTCTTCCTTTACTGACAAAAGACCTTGTGAGATTGTTGACAATTATCAATATTGATTTAGCATCAAAATAAATTAGATTCCCCAATTTAGTACAATAGTTCTTTCCTAAAAGAAATCAGTAAATAAATTATATATGATTCTGTATTCCCAAATTCCTTGACGTGAAATTTATGCCAATTATATTCTCCTTCTTAATAACATATAAATTCTCAAGACTTGTTACAAAACTTTCAAAGGTGACTAAAATGCTCTCATTTAGCTCTCAATTAGTATCTTTTGCCTTTAAAAACAAGGTGGTGACCTTTTCTTTTCAAAGCCCTTCCCACCCTCTTTTCAAAGCTCCTTGAGGGCAAGGAGTCAACATTTACTAAAGCTTAAAGTCTCATTTAACCTAAGTTGAATATTTCAATCAATATTAGGTTAGAAAAAAGTTAACTCTTAGCTAACATCATTTCCCAAACTTTGCCACTTGAAAATTTCAATTAATATAAGGGGATAGGCTCAGATCCCCACTTCATTAATTATTTAATATTAGATCCTTTCAAGAAATTAAATTTAAAACCCAAGCTAAGAGGAGTAACATTTAACTCAGGTAACTATTTTAGATCTGAATTACACACACACACACACAAACAAAAAGAAAGACAAACACACAAACACAGAGAAAAAGACAGAGTAAGACACAAAAACAGGCACACAAAACTCTTATATCAAAGTGAGATTGATTCCCTGACTGATACCAGATCTCAGAAGATAAAAACATTTTTCTAGGTCTCCAGGCCAGTAGAGAGCTATGAAAATATCTCATTGATGTTTAAATACACATGTACACACATATATATTTATGTATTTTTTGAATGTACCAATTAATACCTGTAAAAATTAAAAATAAAATAACATAAATAAATAACATAAAAATTAAAAATTTCTTGAGGAATCTCATATATATTCATTAAGATTTTGAAGTTAGTCAGCCAATAGTTAAATTAAATGCATTCTTAACAAACTTTATAAAGTTCAAATCCAATTACTCTATTTCAGAGATATTATTTATTAGCACAGGCTTAATTAGTAGATGAAGTTTGAATTTCCTAGTCCCAGAAAGTTACCTTCCCCTTTTTATTTTTAATTAATTGACCACAAGGTTTTTGAACCAATCTGCTCATGTCCCTTTTCCCCTCCCAAGGATTAGACTTTCTCATCCCAGCTAATGTCTTTAGGGAATGGGCCTTGGAATTGAAAATATGGGTGTGGCTCAATCTCCCCTTCTCCCCAAAACAGGAAGGCATGGGGGGACCCTTTTACCTAGAAAGAAGGTTTCCCTCCTCCAGTGAAGCATGCATTCTATCTAGACATAGCTTTGAATTTCAAGACTCAAAAAGGAAGAGTTCTTTCTCCCTCCACCCCTATGTTCTACAGAGGATGGGGGAGGCAGAGAATGAGAGAGAGAACATTTCAAAGAGAAAGAGAGAAAAAAAAAGGAATTCATGATCATGGCTATTCGAGGTTTCAGACAAGAAAGAATAAGATATGAGAAAGTAAAAAGTAGGGGGGAAATTGTGATGTAGTATTAAGGAATTCCAGGTACATCCATAGAGACTAGAATGAAATGAATCAACAAATATTTCTTAAACAAGTCCCAAGTACCAGGGGTGATACTTAAGTGCTAGACATGAAACTACAGAGAATGAAAAAATTCCACTACTAATATATCTATATTCTCTTCTGGAATATAGGCAATGTATATAAAATTATTCACAGCACATAATTGAAACTTCAAATATATCTGTGTATATTTACATGCTTATATATACATGTATGTAGTAGTTGTACTCAGGATTAATGGGAATGAAGAGTACTAGCTACTGGGGGCAGGGGGAGAACAGATGAGAAAAGATTGATAGAGAAAATGGGTTCCAGAAGTACAACTTAAAGGAAAAAGATGTCATAAGACAGATATTAAGAAAGAATAAATTTGGGGGCAGCTAGGTGGTACAGTGGATAGAGCACCAAACCTGGAGTCAGGAGTAACTGAGTTCAAATATGGCCTTAAATACTAAATAATTACCTAGCTGTGTGACCTTGGGCAAGTCATTTAACCCCATTTCCTAGAAAAAATTCTAAAAAAAAAGAAGGAAGAGAGAAAGTAAGAATAAATTTGAGGCATGAAGGATATCTAATACAAAGGGATAGTGAAGGAAGATGGAATTCTGTGTGAGGAGTATAGAGAGCATATAAACTGGACTGTATTGCTAACGATAAGAAATAATAATTTCCTTGGCTAAATCACAAAAATATTGGTAAATTGTCACTTCAGGATCATTACATTTGTTGAAGTTAATATTTCTTTGATTTGTCCTTTAGTCTACTGATTCATTAGGAATCGATCACTTATTCTGCTATTAACTTTCAGTATCTTTTTTTATCATCCATTGCTGAAAACTTTTTTGATGGAGTATGTAAATGTAAATGCTTTGTCTTTTTAGAAGGGGATAGGAAGAATATGTTTTATAAAGCAGATACAACTCAGTTATGGATTCCAGACAAAAGAAAAATGTCAGAGCAAAGTGAGAACCTGGAGAAGAAATTAGGCAGTAACAACATCAAAAAGACAAACGAATTACTTTGAAAGACTGAAGTAAGCATATTACTGCAATGTAAAGCTAAGGAGAAAGGCCACAACTGAATGTGAACCCTAAAATTATAAGAACCTTCTCTTCCTGACTCTGGTAGTTTTTTTCCAAGAAGGTTTTCACTGCAATGGAAATCACCAGTTGCCAGTTAGCTGGAGCTAAGGGACCCAGGATCTCAGATTAATCAAGTAACTCAAAAGGGCATCCTGTATATACACACATGTGTTGTTGGAAATCTAGATTTAAATGTAGATGTGAATATTTAAGAGTCTATCTTGGCATATATGAAAATTATGCTAGAGGTTTAAATCTTGGTCTAAATCTTACTAGTATTCTTAATTAATTTTACTTGTAATTTTCATATAATATCACTAATATAAAGAAAATATAAATTTATAATTCTTATTTGATTTTACTCATAATATTTTACATAATATAACTAATATAAAGTTCAAGATAATATAAATTTGTCTAATATAAAAATATCTAAAGAATGGAGCTTGAGTCATTGTATTGATTGTAAAAGTCATCTGAGCAGTTAGATGGCACAATGGATGGAGTGCTGAGATTGAAGTCTGAAAGATTGATTTTCTTACTATCTTTGTGACTCTGGGCAAATTACTTTACCTCAGTTTCCTCAATATTAAAATAAGTTGTAGAAGAAATTGTAAACCCTGCCATGATCATTGCCAGGAAAATTCTAAATGTTATTATTTAAAAAAATTAGACACACGTGTAAAATGACTGAACAACAAAGTTTAACCAAAGCTATTATTAGTATAAAATATTAGGATAATAATTCTGGAAAGACATTATTCATGTCTCAAAGATGGTCTGGAATACATGCCATACTCAATTCTCTCTCTGAGATAAACTGCCTTCCTTCAACTCATAGCTCTGGTTAGGGATGAAATAAAAATAAATTAAGAATAAGATCAATGAACTGAATATAATATTAGTTATCAGTTTTGCTAAACTCATGTTAACAAGGTGAATCCCATCACTATCTCTGGGCGGGAGGCTCCATCCTGCATGACACATGTTCTGAGATCATTAATTCTTCACATACTCCCCCTTCCAAAAACACTTTACATCATTTGGCATAATTTTTGTATGTTATTACATGGGCACAGGCTGGGTACTCCCTTCCCTATAATTCAAATTGTTTGAGGGAACATTCTGTTTCAGGTTATATTTGTAAATGCAGAATCTAATTCAATATTTTGCAGAGAGCAAAACCTTGCTAAATATAACTCAAAGTGAATTGAAATCCATGATTTCAATTAGGCCTGACAAATGCTCCTTCCTTGAAAAAGCCATTATGAATCAAATGGTATGCAGAAAGTACCCAAAGTTTTGTTCCTAGGTGCAAGGTGTCTCCAACTGATTGGGAAAAATCTTGTACTTTTGCCCTTACTAAATCTTCTTAGTCAAAAATGCTTTCAGAAAATATCTTTTCAAAGCCAACATTAAATGCAAGGGTGATGCACATTAAGCTTCTTCCCTGTCCATGACTTCCATTTTCCTGTCTAATTATAGCTCTGAATTTGTTGCAAACAAATTGATTTGCAATGAAAAAAAAACATACATTCATTTTTGTAGTCCTTTAGATAAAGTAGCTAACAGTCAGAAAATTGTCACTGGACTTGGGATTCCTCATTTGTCATGTGAAGAAAGTGATTTTTGCAGTGTTTACTGTTTGGGATGATGTGAAACTCAAAATCATAAAGTGTTAGCACAGTGCTTTATGGACCACGGATCATTATGAGTGTTGGTTATTTAATTGGCAGAATGGAGAGAACACCAGGTTTGAAATCAAGAAGACTCATCTTCATGAATTCAAATCTCTCCTCAGGCCCCTAATTTACTCTTTGACAGTGGGCAAATAATGTCCAACTGTTTTAAGTTCCACAGCTTTAAAATGAATTGGAAAAAGAAATGGCAAACCTCTCAGGTGACCTTGCCAAGAAAACCCCAAATTGGGTCACAAAGGAGTCAAACTTAACATAACATATAACAACCAAAAGTACCCAGTGTGGCTAGGAGAACTAAATGAGACCACAGTTGTAAACCTTAAATTCTTATAATTGTTATTCTTAATTGGGTTTAACTTTCCAGCCTGCTTTCATCCCATTCCTTTAGCCAGTCCTCACTTTCCAAGAACAGAAGACCTTTGCCCATTCTATTTGCCCCTTTCTAATCACGCTCTACAAAATTATTGGGTGAAACCTTTACTGGCTTTCATAAAACATACAATTACATTATAAAACCAGAAGGTTTTACCCTGCTAAATGGATTCTCAGAAGACCTATTTTAATCTCAAATGGGACTTTAGCTCTGCTTCAAAGCAACAAATATGCTTCTATTCCAGCAGTAGAGACTTATATCTCAAGCATCCTTGGGCTTTTTAATCTTAGTGGAAAGTGTGAAAGAGTGAGCACCACCATTCACTTTCTTCATTCTCACACTCCATCAGACCATTTTAACTGCAGTCATTAGGCAAGTTACTCAAAAAATAGGTTGAGAGAAATCAATGTTTTATTTTGGTCATTGCTTTCTTAGTTTCATTAATGAGAATTTTCTAGATTGAATAGAGAACTTCAAGGTAAACTGCAGTGTCTGCTCTAAGGATACAGGTAATGATGGGATTAGCACTCTAATTTGGTTGCCTGTTCAATTGATTTCTGGTTCTGCTAAATTTCTTCCCCAAAATCTGATCTCAGGGCAAGAATGTCCATAGCAATGATAAGATATGGTTTTAAAGTTGCTTTGACTATTTAAAATGCTTGCTGTACCAGTTTAATGTAATGGCATTGAACAAAAGATTTGTTTACTGAATATTTACATCTTTATCCCTCAAGATATTCACAGCAAATGTAGGGTAATTGTTATTATTTCACTTTTCTAGATGAAATCTTATAAATTAAAAGAGATTAAAAGTCTGGAGTCATATTATTGTGAGTCCCTACAGTCTTCATGATTCTCATTCCAACAGACAATTTAGCCTCCCACAGAAACCTAGGATCATTGCTTTAGAGATGGGACAAATCTGAGAAGTCATCTGCTTCCTCCCTCCTTTTATCTTTTATATTTATTTATATATGAGAAAATTAAGAACTTAGAAGGTAAATTGAGCAGCTGATGGTCATGGAAGTAGTAAAGAAGAAGAGAATTAGAGTTGAGAATCTTAAATTCCAAATTCAGCAATGTTTGCATTATATTCTTCTCTTTTCATTGTTATCTTTTAATGATAAAGAAGTGTTTACATGAGCAATTTCTCCATGAAGCTAATGTGGAAAAATGTTTAGAATGAAAATAAAAATGATTGAGGATTCAATCTAGCAAGTAAATCAGCTGCCTTACTTGTTGAATATTTATTTTTAATTAATCTGGAATCCTCAGTTCAAGAATTGAGAGATATTTGAGGCCAGTTGATTCAACTCTATCAAATACAGGAAGAGGACATGTTATCTATCCTTATCCTTCATTTTCAAAGAAGAATGCCAAGACATCAGGGAGGTGATATCATAACAAAAACATGAATTGAATTTGAGTGAGGAGATATTCTACTATGTCACCAGTCTCACTTTCTCCTCCACAGTCATCTGGGTTAAATGGCCAGATATGAATTTGAAGGAATGAAAATGGCCCTGAATGGGAGGCAATGAGGGTTAAGTGTCTTTCCCAGGGTCACACAACTATAAGAGTCAAGTGTCTGTGGCTGGATTTGAATTCCCATCCTTCTGACTCCAAGACCAGTATTCCATTCACTGTGCAGGCTTATAAATTTGTACCAATTATATTCTAGTTTCTAGAAGGATTACTTTGCTAAATTGTATTTATTGAGATAGAGTCTCTGAAAAATCTTGTCCAGATAGGAGCATCAACATAGAATTGGAAAAGCAGTCTAATGCCTGTGAACCCTAAAACTGTAACCATAAGAATATAGAGTTAAAAATAATGTATCAAAATAACATAGATAAAAAATGAAGCTTCATTCTTGGGGATTTACTGATAAACCCATATGTGAGGACCATCCAAGATTGTCACCCTGAAATGGGAATGAAATTTGTCTTCTAGACAAAAACCAAGAATAGATAAATATTGAGCTTCCTTGGTGACCTCTCCATAGTAATTGCACATTATCTTTAGCAGATACTGATTTACATAGCTTATCATCTATGAACAGTTATTGTCTGAACTCTGGTTATCTCTTCCTGGGAGGATGATAGTCTTACATTGTACTCCATTTAAATTCTTAATTTTTAATTAGGGAGGAAGGTGACCTATATTATGTCTAGTGTATTCTAAAAGCAATTAATTTTCTATCACAATATAATTAGGACAAATTATTCTTTCATGTGCCTCAATTTCACTAATTTGGTTTAATTTACAAATGAGTTGTAACAGAGTGATTTTGTTTTTGTTTTATTTCCCCAGAGTAAGAAAATTACATGAGTTTGATAATGAATTTATACCCACTTCTTCCTGGCTCAACCTTTAATGCCCCCTCAACTCTTCTTCAATTTGTTTCCTAGGATACTTTGTTGAGTTTTAGAAAATGCCATTCATTTCAATATCCATCAGAACAATATGTTCTACAAATTCCAACATTCAAACTGATTTGTTCAGTAGAATACATTCCATATTTTCTTATAATTTCTTGGAGTCATATATTCCTTTTCATAAATGATGTAAAGGTGTTCCCTGAAAACAGATTGGAATGCCTGGAGATGTCCCTGGATGGGAGGGTTAAGTGTCTTTCTCAGGGTCAAACAGTTATAAGCATCAAGTGTCTGTGGCTGGATTTGAATTCCCATCCTTCTGACTCCAAGGCCAGTCCTCCATTCACTGTGCCAACTACTTCTTCCTGAATGTCTCTTCTGCCAGGAAGCTCTCCAATTATACTCCCTATAATATAATAAAATGATATATCCTTAGAATCCATTTCCATGAGAAGATGGTAAAATAGAAGCATCATGTGGGAAAAAAAAACAGGAAATAATTAGGAGGCTCTACACTCTGAAAATAAATTTGGCTGACTTTTCACTTTTGTTAAACATTGCCAAAGAAATAGAAGTTTCTAGAATCAGAGTTTTCTCATTTTTTTAATCCCACTAATATTTGTTGAATGATGCTCTCTGGAAGTTGGGTAAGGAATGATACTGAATTTATTGTGTTTCTAAAGGAAACAATAACCTGGAGTTGGTGAGAAAAGCAATTAAGAGAGTTTCTTTTAGTTTCTACTGGGTAGAAGAGCAAGATCAGATAAAGGGGAAGAACACCACTTAACTTGGTTAAGATGATAATCATTAATGATGGAGAGAAATAAGAGTGGTTCAGTTTATATTTGACTTTCTTTTTTGTCTGCCAAAGATAACAACTTTAGTGCTAGAAAGAACATAAATAAACGAATACTAGAGTTTTATTAGTCAGGGTAAATGAAGAGATAATATAGTAAGAGAAAACCCTTCAATTCAATTAAGTAGACTTAAGCAATCATTTTAAAAAATCGATAGTATTTTAATATTATCATTGTTTTTGTTTTCTTGTCAAGAAAACTATTATGAATTTCTGTTTCCTTCTACTGTAGACAAAGGTCTGTATGATCCAATCTATAGTTTCCAAGGAGCAATGCATGGCTGTGAGAGTTGGACTATAAGGAAAATTGAGTGTTCCCCAAGTAATGGTTTGGAATTTGGGCTGTAGAGAAGACCTTTCAAGAGAATCTAGTAAAGTAAAGAGATTAAAGTAGTCAATGCTTAAAGAAATTAAATTCAGGCAAATCATTAGAAGGTGAAGTATTGGAGCTGGAGCTTAATAATTTGGCTATGTAATGAGAATATGAGAAACAATGGAAAAGTCCTTCCTGTTGGAAAAGATTAAAGACATAAGGAAAAAGGGATAGTAGAGAGTGAGCTGGATAGAAAATGTTATGGAAGCAATCCACATGAGCTTGGACAAACTTTAAGAGATAATTGGCAATAGAAGGGTCCAGCTTGTTGAGGTTCATAAAGTCACCAAGAGTCTGATTTGACTGAATAACTGAACAACCATCACAACAAAATATTGGTATAGTTCTTTAAGGACTGAAAAGTTTTTTCTTAAACTATTTTGATTGCTCATCACATCTCTGAGAAGTACAATTTCCCCAAATTTAGAGAGGAGAAAATAATCTCAGAAAGGTTAAATGATTTCATGAGTGTTACATATCTAGAAAAAACAGAGACTGTATTTGAGACAGTTTCTCCACTCTGCTTTGGTGCCTGTCCAATGACTTACATGGTCAGCTACAGAAAGAACTGGAGATTTGAGTGTTGAGTAAATGACACTGACATTTGAAATATTGTGGTAAATTGGATAAAGACCAGAGGATTGGAGAAGGCAAATATTGGATGAATTTTGAAAAACATTGGAAAAAATAGAGAGAAAAACTTGACTTTAGTTAGAGGAGAAATTTTAGAATACATGCATGCAAAAATAAGTCATGTATATGCATGTATATACCCAGGATGCTGAATGAATATCTAAAAAAGGCAGAAATTATAACAAAAAATGAGAATATCTCCATTGTCTTTGTTGACAGAATTGCAAACTTGATCATTTTTCAATATCCACCCTAGATAACGCCATACTTATGCTCATTTTATTATACATTATTATCTAAGGTAACTAATAAGTATATTTTTCTTATAAATCACTTATATTAACTATCATTCATTAATTAATCAATTTACTTGAACTTTAAAAACAATTGATAAAATATAAAATTAACAAGAGAAATCTCATTATATGTAGTTCATCCATTTTTCAAATCTTGTTTTCTTTATGTATGTATGCATATACCTCTGTTGGTTGGTAAATAAAACTCTAGTGGCCATTTCAAGAAGATTGCATAGTGAGATCAGGCTTTCAGAATTGAGAAGTTACCATTTAAAGATATATGTTTGATGGATATAGGGAATTCTGGAAGTTTTCAGTTTTAGCACTTATTTGTTGAAAACAATAATTCACATCTCTTTGCTTTGACACTATTTAGCAGATATTCAAATACTACTATAGAAAAACACAATTCTGATGGATTGGGCATGTTGTCCAACTTCCAAATATTTGCTTGCCAAAAAGATTATTTTTAGCGAGAACTCACACAGGTGAAGTACTCACAGAGTTGGACAGAAAAAGTGATACAAGGACCTTCTCAGGGTCTCTCTGAAGAAGTTTGGAATTGATTGTGCAGCATGGATAAACACTGGCATGGGAACCATCATATGTGCCCTTATCAAAGAGGATGCTGTGTTCCTTGAGCAAGCCAGACTTGAAAAATTTTGAAAGAAACATTAGATGCAAAAATTTAGAGAACCCACCCCAGGGACTCAATTGGACTACTTGTGCCCAACCTGTGGTGGAACACATCCATACATGTGCATCCCGAACTCATATTTCTCGAAACAGTCACAGTCAGACACACGGCTCTAACTTGTTTCTAACATAGAGATGCCATTTTGATCCTCTTCAATATTGAAAAGACAAAAAACAGGCACTAATACCAAATACAATGACAATCTTTTATCATAAACTTTATCAAAAAAGCCATAACAACCTCACGAATTAAAAGTTATTTTTAGTACCTGTGGAAATACTCAGTTCTTCACATATAGAAAGGAGGATGATATAGATTAGAATTTGGAAGGTAGAACTGCTGGAGGGGTGTGTGGATTCAGACAGGAGGGCTGAGGACAGAATGAGAATCATATTCTTGGAGTAGCCCATGGAAAAGGAGTGGGAGGATGGGGAGGAAAGATAAGGCAACAAGAATGATGCAGGGGAACTATGAGGAAAACTGTGAATATAGAAATTGGGTGGAGATGTAAATTGACTACCATATCTACACTTGAGAATTAAATTGACTACCATGGAAAAGATATAGAGAATTATGATTTTAACAGCAGCACAATTTGTAATCTTAAAGGCTGCTAATCTTGTCAAATTAGGTGGAGATCCCCATTCTTCATGTAAAATTTGTATCCTGATCTCCTTAGGTTTCATGCTCTACCTCAAAGTGAATAGAATCAAGAGACCATTGTATGTAGCGGAAATAATAATGTTTTAAGAATGAATTTGAGTGACTAAGACATTTTGATTATTATAAATACATGAATTAAAAACAGATAATTTATAAAGATATCTGTATTCAAAGTACTAATAAAGAAAAGTTCATATAAAACAATTTGACACACAGACACACATACATATACATGTATATACCTATGTGTATATCGGTAACCATCTATAATTCTAGTTGAAATGAGGAAATACCAAAAAAGGATAAATGAAATTTACCTAATAAATTAATTATATATTTCAAATGTATAGTAAGTTGGAAAATTATTTGCAATTCCATGTAAATTTTTTTAAATATACTCTTTTTATGGAAGTGCTTCTTTTACTCTATAAATTAAAAACAAAATTAATAATAAAAATAATTAAGATATGATCACAATGGTCATGATGTTGAAGATATGAATAAAACAGTCCTTGATTGGCTCAGGCAATTTTTATTTCTGAGTCTGGTTTGTCCGTTACAAAAAGTTCTCCCTGAAGTTCCCATAGTTCATCATCTCTTCTTTGCATTGAAAAATGTTTCTTACTATTTAACTGAGAAGAAAGGCCAGGCTTTGAGTGGCTCAATCAGCTTTCTGCTAGCCTATGAAGCTAAAATATAAAATAGGAATGTAAAATTGTCCAGATGAATCACTTTGATGTCCTTATCAGCATTGCTGTTACAGAATGGATCATCCCTAATACTCAATTAATTCAAATAAACTATTTCACTGATTTCTTTGAATAGGAATTTCTTGACCTAAATCTTGTAGATATTTATTAGTATGTAGATTTATTAGTATGTAGATATTTATTAGTTTGAAGTCACACATGGAGTTCTGGATTTTGTTTTCATCCAATCTTCTTCCCTTTTGAAAACTTGTCTTTTGTACTATAGGTGAAAAAGGAAAATGGTGCATATGAGGGAGGAAAAGAATCAGACTTTTGATAGAGATTTCATTCTATTAGGATTATTGGAACCAAATCAGTATGGATTGCTATTCCTAATACTTATTCTCATCAGTTTTATGGTGACAATTATGGGAAACACAGTTTTGATTCTTCTTATCTACCATGACATCCGGCTCCACACTCCAATGTACATCCTTCTCAGACATCTCTCCTTCACAGATATCTTGAACATCTCCAATATTGTTCCCAAGATGGCCAGTAACTACATATCTGGCAAGAAATATATCACATTTGCAGGTTGTGGGTTGCAGATCTTCCTGTATACCAGTTCCTTGGGTACTGAATGTCTTATTCTCACAGCCATGTCCTATGATCGCTATGTAGCCATCTGCCAACCACTCCACTATTCCATCCTCATGAACCATCAAATCAGTGTCCTTATGGCCACTGGCTGCTGGCTTGGGGGAATCATCAATTCTACAATTCATACAACTTATATTCTACTCCTCCCATTTTGTGGAACAAGGGTCATTGACCATTTTTTCTGTGAAATTCCAGCCATGTTGAAACTGTCTTGTGTTGATACATCACCATATGAAGGCGGAGTCTCTGTGACTGCTGTATTTTTCCTCTTAATTCCCCTTTCCATAATCCTTGGCTCTTATGGTCAAATTCTCCGTACTGTGCTTCATATGAAATCTGTGGAGACGCAGAGAAAAGCCTTCTCCACGTGCTTCTCCCACCTTATTGTTGTTTTAATATACTATTTTTCGGGTATTTTTACATATATGAGACCAAAGTCCTATCATACACCTGGTCAGGACAAGGTCATAGCCATCCTATATACCATTCTTACTCCCATGCTCAATCCTCTCATCTACAGTCTCCGGAATAAAGATGTCTTATGTGCCTTGAAGAAGGTTTTGGGTACAGTTCTTTATCACAGAAATGATTATTATTAAAAATTAGGTTGAATGCCCATGGATGATCTATTAGAAATGTATGGAAAATATTCCAAATAGCTTCATGACTTTTTTGGGTTGATATTAAAAATGAAACTTTTTACTCACCTTCAATATATGACAAAATCAACTCAACCAACTCACCTATATGTCTCTCCATGGAAAATCAATTTGTTGCATTTATTTTATGAATTCTGAAAAAATATAACATGAGTGATGCTATGATTCATTTTTCATTTCCTCCATTAGACAAAAATCTCTTATGTAGAAGACAACAATTAGATGTCAAGGTAATATTTAAAAGGTTGTGATTCATGTCATCATATTTCATCATGCTGTCAAATAGAATTGGTTTGTGAATCTTTTTAATTTATTTATTTATTCTTATTTTTTTATACATTACTAAAATATTTTTGTTTAAGAGTAAACATAATACCCCCTCCCCATCCCCAAAATATAGACCTGCATGAGCAATAAGGAAAGAGAAAAAAATTTAAAACAAAATTTAAAATAATAATAGTTGCAGCCAGGTGAACTCAGTGGATGGAACACTGGCCCTGGAACCAGGAGCACTGGAGCCCAGTACCTGGGTTCAAATCCGGTCTCAGACAATTAATAATCTTAGCTGTGTGGCCTTGGGCAAGCCACTTAAGCCCATTTGCCTTACAAAAACCTAAAAAAAAAAGGAGAGAGACTCCTACCTCAGTTGAACTTAGGGCTATTCTTTGAAAGGTCACTTACTCTGCATCATTTAACATCAAATTCCATAGGGCTAAATGGCTTCATTGGCATATTGCCTATTTTAACATACCTGATGTCAGGTAGATCATTTATCAATACACTGTCATATAGGAATTAACTATATAACCAGAGCTTCAGGCAGCTTGAGCAATAGGAACCAAGAGTGTGCTAGCCTGTAATCTGATATAAGAGATCCAGGAAAAAAATCATAATTCAATTGTTGCTCCAACTAAGGATGGTGCTATAAATGAAATGCAATAAACAGATTTTGAGGTATAAAAACAATAATCCAATGCAATGAAACCATTTAGTTAGAAATTATGTTTAAAATAAATTAATATCTCCTTCTGGCTAGGAGACTGTCCATCATGTTCATACTTCTCACGTAACAATTGGCTAGAGATTGCCTCCGAAAAATCTCAAATCATCATCATTATTTTATTTTCCTCATATTAAAAGGTGCTTTTCCTGCAGCAAATAATCAATGAGTGCCTTCAGAATTTTTTTTTTTTTTTTTTTTTTTTTTTTAGTTTTTGCAAGGCAATGGGGTTAAGTGGCTAGCCCAAGGCCACACAGCTAAGTAATTATTAAGTGTCTGAGTCCACATTTGAACTCTGGTATTCCTGACTCCAGGGCCTGTGTCCTATCCACCGCGCCACCTAGCTGTGCCTTAAGTCTTAAGAATTCTTAAAAAACAATAGAACAAAAATGTAGCTTTGTTATGGGTAGCAATTAACCCAGCAGGATGTGACCTGGGTCAAGAAGTTCAGAAACAGGGTTTATCGAATAGTGAGGCCAAAAATGATGCAGTTGTATATTCAAATCAGAGTTCCGTGGAAGCTTTCAGCTCAAGGGCCACCAGAGCTTAGGTTTTCTGGCCCTGACCTCATGACCCCAAACTCACTTGAGCAGCCTCTATACTTCATTCTTCTCTGTTTACACAACAAACTCACAATTGCCTGATCTTATGCTCAACCTGGGTGACATGATCCTGGACTCTTTTGATAGCATATACAGTGACTTTGGTTACAGAAAAAAATAATTTAAAAAACTTGGTAAACACCAAAGAGAAGCATAAAGAAAATCAGTATAAGACATAATTGTATAATACTCTGGCCCCAATACCTGAAGAGGGTGAGATAATGAAATCACTCAATTGTCTTATTGGCTGTCTTTTCAGGAATCAAGTCTCACTGTAAAGCTTCTTGTATGTCTTTACTCAACTTACACAAATCATCAATACCAAAAGTTAGTTTTTAAATTGAGAGATAAGCAACACATGATCAATATTATAGTTACACCAAAATTGAAATTATTATTTCTATTTCTATAACTATGTACAAATTACTGGTGGAAAATACAACCCAATCATACAATTTGTTGCTCAAATCTATATATTCTTCCCTAACACAAATTGTCTATTATAGAAGTTTGCAATGCATTAATCAAATGATAAGGATTTTCAGTCATCTTCTGAGTGTTAAATGACCAAGTAACATTTTCTGACAAATCTTGAGTAAATTTTGCTTCTGTCTTTTCCTTATTTCAAACATCTTTATATACACTTGTTCAAATAATGCAATTCTGACAGTTAATAATATTTCCTTCTTTTTCTCAGTAATGATTATAAATTCCTCTATATGGGGTGTGATACTATTTAAGTCAGAAAAATTTTGCCTAACTTTTCAGCATCTCTTCTTTGATATTTTCAATAGTAACTATGATATCCCAAATTACTTTTCAGCTTCCCCCTATCAAAATAACTGCAGTCATATTTTTCACTCCATACTATAGTTGTTACCCATAGAAGTTTTGCACTAAGTCTAATATTCAGCTCCTTTTGCACTTCCCAAATAGACTTTCATTTGCATGGTCTGTTGTTCATTCTCCTCTTGTGCTTTCTTTTTCAATTTCTTAAATGTAAGTTGTGCATTTTCTGTATTACTTGATTCATCTGGTCTGCACAGTCTGAGGTGATGTTTCTTTCTGACATCCAGTTTCTCCATCTTTGGACAAAACGAAAGCATGTCCTTGACCCCAGGTTAGGAATTGAGCAAGTCTTTTCCAATGTCCACTTCTTTTTTATCCTTCCACATTACTCTAAGAGGGATTTCATCTTAGTAAACATCTTAGGGATGTTTATTATGTTATCTACAGTAATTTCATAACCAAAATGTTTTTCAGCCAAGGTTTATTCTTATCATCCAAAGTCAAATACCTAAGGAATACAAAACTTTATTTAGGTTTAGTCTGGTATCTGCTTCCCTACATTCCCTCTTTTCTGTTTATGTGGGAACATGTTTAATGAACTATAGTCTTGAACCAATAGATTTTATTGAATGCCTGTAAGGTGTTTTATATTGTATAGACAGAATTGTTTAAATGCCATAGAAGTATAGCCAGGGCCATTATCTGCTCTTATAAATTTTGGTATCCCAACAAACAATAGAATAAACCTAATGTAGCCTCTGAACTTTGTGCTGTTGCCATTGTATATAAATTAAATGTATCTACAGTAACCAGAATAGATTTCATTTTTCCAAAACGTCTGTAATAAGTCACATCCATCTGCCATAACTCATTGGGAGTCTGACCTCTAGGATTCTTAAAATAATTTGGAAGGTAGGTGAATACCCCTTTATGGTTAGGATTTATACTATATTCCTGCTTTGCTCTCCGGTGATTTTAAATTTTTTCCTTAGTAAAGAGGGATTCTGATGAAATTTTTTTGTAAAACAGATTATCTTACTCTTCAACTAAGCTTATAAGGAATGGAAGGATTTATAGGCCCATGATTTCTTTCATAGTTAGATAGATAGATAGATAGATAGATAGATAGATAGATAGATAGAGAGATAGAGATATAGATATAGATATAGATATAGATATAGATATAGATATAGATATAGATATAGATATAGATATAGATATAGATATAGATATAGATATAGATATAGATATAGATATAGATATAGATAGATAGATATAGATATGGATATAGAGATAGAGATAGAGATAGAGACAGATACAGATACAGATACAGATACAGATATAGATATAGATACAGATACAGATTTAGATATAGATATAGATATAGATATATAGATATATAGATATGTCCACATAATCCAGGATGGGATTTTATATGTTCAATAAAAAAAGGAATTATATCCATTTCTAATAACTTCTAGTAATTCTTTAAAGAGTTGAAATAATACTACATCAGTGTTATGATTAATAAAGATTGTTATTATGCATCTGATGACATGTTAATCATACTTACTATCTGTAA
This sequence comes from Macrotis lagotis, assembly GCF_037893015.1. NCBI lineage: Eukaryota > Metazoa > Chordata > Mammalia > Peramelemorphia > Peramelidae > Macrotis > Macrotis lagotis. Next base: position 15,833 of record NW_027422501.1, on the reverse strand, counting down.
AAATATTCAGGACTTGTGGCCATTCTCTTAATACCAATAATATAGCTTTTTTTGTGTGTAGATATAAAAGGAATATATAATTTCTTTTCTGTTAATGCAATATGCTTGGACCTATAGGTTCAGAATAAGGTTCATTACATTGATCAAAACTTTCAGGGAACCTAGAGGGTTATAACTTATGATATGTCCCTTATCATGTCTACAAAGCAATACAATTATTTATTCTTGGCTTAGATATTATTAACTCTTAACCTATGTGAAACATTAGAGTCCCAGGCTGACATTTCATTCTCTTAAAGCCAAAATGAAACAAGTTCTTTTAAACTTAACCTTAGATTTGTCTATCTTTTATATATAAATTTATAAGCTTATTTTCCTTTTATCCCAAATATAATAATATTTTCAAAAAATAAAATAAGATTCTCTATGAATTTAGTTTTCAATATATATATATATATATATATATAGTAATTTCAAAAACCCAATGTAAATTTTTTACCAAAGCTAGTTTAATAAGATACAAATATAATTTTAATAGATATGATTTCATAAACATGAGATGGAAAAAACTATTCACAAACTCTCTGGGCCAAAAAGACTTTGAGAGATGTGATTCATTGGCAAGTATTTTTTCTACTTTTCTTATAACAGATCTTTACAAATGTGATGAATGACACTTTAATTCATTCATATTTTGTTAATGTAACATAATTTTAAATTAAAAAATTTTTGAATCTGTTCTTATACAGTTTACTATGTATACATAATCATTTTCAATTTAAAGTATATTCCCTTTATGCCCTAAAACTTTGAAATAAAAAAATTCTTAAGATCAGATGTTTCTAAAAATTTTTATGATTACAAGATTTTCTTTATAGTTCTGTTAATAATCTTTTAATTTGCAAAATACATATTCAAAATTATCTTAAATTATTTTCATTTTCAAAATATAACAGTTTGAAAATTTTTATCGATTATAAAGCCTGATTAAAAGCACATAATTGAGAAGTCTGTGCTAAACAAAGATTTGGCAGACTTCCAGTCTCTAACAAGGCCATTCTGACCATATCTATTTTAGAATTCCCAATAGTTCTTTTTCCTCCTAGGACTCTGGAGGAGTCAAAAAAATTGTAACGAAAAATATTATTCTTTACAAACCCCTTAATTCACTTACATGTATTTTCAGATAATTTTGTTCACAGGATTGCACATTATACATTTAACCAATTTGAAGAAACAGGTTACATTTACTTAGCAATTGCTTTCATATCAAAACTTTTTACTTCATGGGGATTATTACTTTTCCAATCAATTCATTGCCAGACGTTGCTAAAGAGGCAGTTTAATACAGTTTTCAGATTATTCCAACATTATTTAAACTCATATCTTCATTTACTTTCTCTCCTTCCTATTTGATTTTCAAATCATTTTCCCAAAGCTCCCCATATAGTTGATAAATGAAGTAAAACATTCTCCCATATTGTTAATGTACTGCCTCATTATTCTTTACCATAAATTCTCTTATTAAGATCAGTCAAGAAAAATAATTTTAGGGGCCGTTAGGTGACACTGTGTCACAGGCCCTGGAGTCAGGAGTACCTGAGTTCAAATCTGACCTCAGACACTTAATAATTACCTAGCTGTGTGGCCTTGGGCAATCCAATTAACCCCAATTGCCTTGCAAAAACCTAAAATAATAATAATAATAATTTTAAGTGCAATTTCAATTTCTACTAGATCCCTTATAAGTATAATTTGCCAAATCAGGAAATAAAACTCTCTTAGTCCATCAGATCAAAAAAAAAATACTAGAAAATAAGACAAATTAATAGAACCCTTCTTTCCCAAAAAACAACATGATTTCCTGGAAAATCTGTGGGTCCAAATTATGGATTTTTGGAAAAAGAAAAAGATCCAATTTTGAAAAGAGAGAAAGGAAAGAGGATTGGTCAGACAGAACACAAAGATATGACAGCTGTGAGAGCTAAGAGCTTTCCTCTGCCGGAATTTTAAAACAAACATTAAAAAAAAAAACCACATGAAAACAGAACCAGAGCACATTGAACCAGAAAGGCCCCAGAACTCCAGGTAAAACGTGACCTAGTTTTCATAGTAGAGTAAATACATAGAACATTTAATACATCACAATACATTTTTTTATAAAAGGATATTAATTTTAGCCCTTCTAAATTTTGACTAGTATAACGTTTGAGAGGGCAAAACAGTCAATTAAAAAATCTCTCAGCCTAACTGGAATATTCCCTGTTATTTTAGAGTAAACCAAATAACTTTCTAAGGGGACAAGTCTTAAGCCTTTTCTGAGTGGTGTGGAATCTTCTATTCTTAAATCCTCATTTGACCCATAATTTTATGAAATAACCGACATTATCAAAATCCATATTGATAAAGTCTTGAAGCTAAAATATGATGATATCATCTTGGTAAAAGATTAAATATTTCATTTCCCTTTATTTCTTTTATTAATTTATTTTTGGCATTACTTATTACCCAAATTATATACTTTAGAATTAACTGGACTCTCTTGTCTTGATGAAATTTATTTATCAAATTAAAAATAGAATTACTTTTTATGATTTTATACACACACACAAACACCTACATATATATGTATATGTCTATATATACATATAAATATATATATAAATATATATATATATGTACATATATATATATATATATATAAAACATATTTGCTAATAGTCACTGTCTTTCCTGATTCTTTTACCTCCAAATAAATTTTCTTTTTTTTAACACTTGTTTGGTCAAATCTTCATGAAGTAATTCACTCTCTCCTGTCTCTCTGGCTATTAACTCCAAGTTCAAGAGATTAAGAACCAGATTATAAAAATGGAGAAGCCACAGAGAGGGAAAAGGAGGTGGGAAAACATTCTGGCAGAATTACAGTGAAGAAGTGGGGAAGAGAAAAATGTAACAATATTTTATCATATTAATATTCATTTATCTCTTTGATTCAAAGTACTATCTAAACTCAGTTCTCCTATCCTCGGGAACCATGGAGAATATCATAAGCAGTCTGTCAAGACTTACCTTATTTGATTTTGATAATTTCTAAGCCTTTCTCTTTAGCCAGTTTCTTTAAGATTTTTGTGTCCTTTCCTGGCTTTTTTAGTTGCTTGGAAATTACTTACCCTTTTTTCACCCATGTACCTGCTTGGAAAAAGAATGTAAAAAGCCACAGTTGTCAAAACAACTCTACCCAAAGCCTTCCCCTCTTTATGTGATCCTAGGATTCCTTCACAGCTTTACAAGGGGGTTTTCTTCTCCTCAAAGACTACCTCAGTCTCCAGACAAGTTCAAGTCCTGCTTCTACCCCACTTAAGGATGCCAAATTTTGCCATGCCCTGATCAGCAGGGAATTCATTCAGCTCAGGAGAGAAAAGAAAACATGCATACACTCAGGTGGGGAATATCAGCAGGACAACTGACAGAGCCAGTTCATTGAAAACATCACACAGTTCTTATGGAAGAAAACCACAACATTAGCATATAGGATAAAAACAATGATGTAACTTTTTTGTGGGCAAGAATTAACCCAGCAGAATGTGACCCAGGGTTGAAATTTGGAAACAGGGCTTATCAAATAGTGAGTCCAGGAATGATGCAGTTGTGTTATCAAATCAGAGTTCTGAGGAATCTTTCAGCTCAAGGATCACCAGAGGTTAGGTTTTCTATCCATAACTGGCTTCTTGATCCCAAACTCATTTGACTGGCTTCTACAAGCTATTATTCATGAATTCACAGATTTATATCAGAAGGGGTCAAAGTTTGTGATATTTCCCTTACCACCCTTTCAAACCCATCACATGTTAATTCCAGACTTTAGCATTACAATATTCAAATAGCTTATATGTTCACAAGAGAACCAAACACTGTTAATTTCTTTCAAGTCACAAAAGAATATCAAGTAACTTATATATACACGTACATATATATTCCCTTCCATAAATATACAATAATGCATGATGAGACAAACATTACAAACTTTTTTCCTTTACCAACAAAAGACCTTGTGAGATTGTTGACAATTATGAATATTGATTTAGCATCAAAATAAATTAGATTCCCCAATTTAGTACAATAGGTCTTTCCTAAAAGAAATCAGTAAATATATTGCATATGATTCAATATTCACAAATTCTTTGACATTCAATTTATTCCAATTATATTCTCCTTCTTAATAACACATATAAATTCTCAAGACTTGTTACAAAACTTTCAAAGGTGACTAAAATGCTCTCATTTAGCTCTCAGATAGTTTCTTTTTCCTTTAAAAACAAGGAGGTGACCTTTTCTTTTCAAAGACCTTCCCACCCTCTTTTCAAAGCTCCTAGAGGGATAAGGAGTCAACATTTACTGAAGCTTAAAGTCTCACTTAACCTAAGTTGAATATTTCAATTAATATTAGGTTAACAAAAAGTTAACTCATATCTAACGTCATTTCCCAAACTTTGCCACTTACAAAATTTCAAATAATATAAGGGGATAGGCTCAGATCCCCACTTCATTAATTATTTAAAATTAGATCCTCTCAAGCAATTAAATTTAAAATCAAAGCTAAAAGGAGTAACATTTAACTCAGGTAACTATTTTAGATCTGAATTACACACACACACACACACACACACACACACACAGAGACAAACGCACACATAAAGACATATACACAGACAGACAGAGAAAGGCATAAAAACAGACACACACAACTCTTATATCAAAGTTTCAAATTAACCAAAGTGAGATTGATAGCCTGACTATACCAGATCTCAGCTGCGTGACCTTGGGCAAGTCACTTAAATCCATTGCCTAGAAAAAATTCTAAAAAAAAAGAAGGAAGAGAGAAAGTAAGAATAAATTTGAGGCATGAAGGATGTCTAATACAAAGGGATAGTGAAGGAAGATGGAATTCTGTGTGAGGAGTAGAGAGAACATATAAATTGGACTGTATTGCTAACCATAGGAAATAATAATTTCCTTGGCTACATCCCAAAAATATTGGTAAATTGTCACTTCAGGATCGTTACATTTGTTGAAGTTAATATTTCTTTGATTTGTCCTTTAGTCTACTCATTCATTAGGAATTGATCACTTATTCTGCTATTAACTTTCAGTATCTCTTTTTATCATCCATTGCTGAAAACTTTTTTGATGGAGTATGTAAATGTAAATGTTTTGTCTTTTTAGAAGGGGATAGGAAGAATATGTTTTATAAAGCAGATACAACTCAGTTATGGCTTCCAGACAAAAGAAAAATGTCAGAGCAAAGTGAGAACCTGGAGAAGAAATTAGGCAGTAACAACATCAAAAAGACAAACAAATAACTCTGAAAGACTGAAGTAAGCATATTACTGCAATGTAAAGCTAAGGAGAAAGGCCACAACTGAATGTGAACCCTAAAATTATAAGAACCTTCTCTTCCTGACTCTGGTAGCTTTTTCCAAGAAGGTTTTCACTGCAATGGAAAGCACCAGTTGCCAGTTAGCTGGAGCTAAGGGACCCAGGATCTCAGATTAATCAAGTAACTCAAAAGGGCATCCTGTATACACACACATGTGTTGTTGGAAATCTAGATTTAAATGTAGATGTGAATATTTAAGAGTCTATCTTGGCATATATGAACATTATGCTAGAGGTTTAAATCTTGGTCTAAATCTTACTAGTATTCTTAATTAATTTTACTTGTAATTTTCATATAATATCACTAATATAAGGATAACAAATTTATAATTCTTATTTGATTTTACTCATAACATTTTATATAATATAACTAATATAAATATAAAGATAATACAAATTTGTCTAATATAAAAATATCCAAAGAGTGGAGACTGAGTCATTGTATTGATTGTAAACTTCATCTGAGCAGCTAGATGGTACAATGGATTGAGTGCTGAGATTGAAGTCTAGAAGACTCATTTTCTTACTATCTTTGTGATTCTAGGCAAATTACTTTACCTCGGTTATCTCAGCAGTAACATAAGTTGTAGAAGAAATTGTAAACCATGCCATGATCATTGCCAGGAAAATTCAAAATGTTATTATTAAAAAAATTAGACACACGTGTAAAATGACTGAACAACAAAGTTTAACCAAAGCTATTATTAGTATGAAATATTAAGATAATAATTCTGGAAAGATATTATTCATGTCTCAAAGATGATCTGGAATATATGTCATCCTCAGTTCTCTCTCTGAGATAAACTGCCTTCCTTCAACTCATAGCTCTGGTTAGTGATGAAATTCAAATTAATTAAGAATAGGATCAATGAACTGAATCTAATATTAGTTATCAGTTTTTCTAAACTCATGTTAGCCAGCTGAATGCCATCACTAGCTCTAGGTGGGGAGGCTCCATCCTGCATGACACATATGTTCTTCACATACCCCCCCTTCCAAAAATTCTTTGCATCATTTGGCAAAATTTTTGTATGTTATTACATGGGCACAGGCTGGGTACTCCCTTACCTATAATTCAAATTGTTTGAGGGAACATTCTGTTTCATTTTGTATTTGTAAATGCAGACTCTAATTCGATATTTTGCAGAGAGCAAAAACTTGCTAAATATAAGTTAAAGTGAGTGGAAATCCATGATCTCAATTAGGCCTGACAAATGCTCCTGCCTTGTAAAAGCCATTATTAATCAAATGGTACACAGAAACTGCCCAAAGTTTAGGTCCTAGGCTCAAGATGTCTCCAACTGAATGGCAAAAATCATGTACTTTTGTCCTTATTAAATCTTCTTAGTCAAAAATGCTTTCAGAATATATCTTTTCAAAGCCAATATTAAATGCAAGGGTGATCGACATTAAGCTTCTTCCCTGTCCATGACTTTTATTTTGCTGTCTAATTATAGTTCTGAATTTGTTGCAAACAAATTTATTTGCAATGAAAAAAATACATTCATTCTTGTAATCCTTTAGATAAAGTAGGTAACAGTCAGACATTTGTCACTGGACTTGGGATTCCTCATTTGTCATGTGAAGAAAGTGATTTTTGTAGTGTTTACTGCTAGGGTTGATGTGAAACTCAAAATCTGAAACTGTAAGCACAGTGCTTTATGGACCACGGATCAATACGAGTGTTGGTTATTTAATTGGCAGAATGGAGAGAACACCAGGTTTGAAATCAAGAAGACTTATCCTCATGAATTCAAATCTCTCCTCAGGCCCCTAATTTACTCTGTGACAGTGGGCAAATAATGTCCAATTGCTTTAATTTCCCTACCTCTAAAATGAATTGGAAAAAAGAAATGGCAAACCTCCCAAGTGGCCTTGCCAAGAAAAACCCCAAATTGGGTCACAAAGGAGTCAAACTTAACATAACATAACAAAAACAAAAGTACCCAGTGTGGCTAGGAGAACTAAATGAGACCACAGTTGTAAACCTTAAATTCTTATAATTGTTATTCTTAATTGGGTTTAACTTTCCAGCCTGCTTTCATCCCATTCCTTTAGCCAGTCCTCACTTTCCAAGAACAGAAGATCTTTGTCCATTCTATTTGCCCCTTTCTAATCACTCTCTACAAAATTATTGGGTGAAACCTTTACTGGCTTTCATAAAACATCCAATTACTTTATAAAACCAGAAGGTTTTACTCTGGTAAATGGATTCTCGGAAGACCTATATTAATCTCAAATGGGACTTTAGCTCTGCTTCAAAGCAACAGATATGCTTCTATTCCAGTAGTAGAGACTTATATCTCAAGCATCCTTGGGCTTTTTAATGTTAGTGAAAGTGTGAAAGAGTCAGCAACACCTTTCACTTTCTTCATTTTCAGACTCCATCAGACCATTTTAACTGCAGTCATCAGGCAAGTTACTCAAAAAATAGGTTGAGAGAAATCAATGTTTTATTTGTGTCACTACTTTCTTAATTTCATTAATGAGAATTTTCTAGATTGAATAGAGAACTTCAAGCTATGCTGCAGTGTCTGCTCTAAGGATACAGGTAATGAAGGGCTCAGCCCTCTAATTTGGCTAACTGGTGAATTGATTTCAAGTTCTGCTAAGTTTCTTCACCAAAATCTGATCACAGCCAAGAATATACATAGCAATGATAAGATAGTGCTTTTAAACTTGCTTTGTCTATTTAAAATGCTTGCTGTACCAAGTACAATGTGATGGTATTAAACAAAAGATTTGTTTACTGAATCTTTACATCTTTATCCCTCAAGATATTCACAACAAATGTAGGGTAATTGTTATCTACCTTTTCTAGAGGAAATCACATAAATTAAAAGAGATTAACAGTCTGGAGTGAGTGCCTTATTGTGCCTTATTGTGAGTCCCTACAGTCTTCATGATTCTCATTCCAACAGACAATTTAGCCTCCCACAGAAAGCTAGGATCATTGCTTTAGAGATGGGACAAATCTTAGAAGTCATCTACTTCCTCCCTCCTTTTATCTTTTATATTTATTTATATACAAGAAAATTAAGGACTTAGAAGGTAAATTGAGCACCTGATGGTCATGGAAGTAGTAAAGAAGAAGAGAATTAGAGTTGAGAATCTCAAATTCCAAATTCAGCAATGTTTCTATTATACTCTTCTCTTTTAGTTGATATCTTTTAATGATAAAGAAGTGATTATGTGATCAATTTCTCCATGAAGCTAGTGTGGAAAAAAATGCTTAGAATGAAAATAAAAATGATTGTGGATTCAATCTAGTAACCAAATCAGCTGCCTTACTAGTTGAATATTTCTTTTTGATTAATCTGGAATCCTCAGCTCAAGAATTGAGAGATATTTGAGGCCAGGGGGTTCAACTCTATCAAATACAGGAAGAGGACATGTTATGGATGCTTGTCCTTCATTTTCAAAGAAGAAGGCCAAGATATCAGGGAGGTGATACCATAACAAAAACATCAATTGGATTTGTGTGAGGAGATGTTCTACCACGTCACCAGTCTCACTTCCTCCTCCACAATCATCTGGGTCAAATGGCCAGATATGAATTTGAAGGAATGGAGATGGCCCTGAATGGGAGGCAATGAGTGTTAAGTGTCTTGCCCAGGGTCACGCAACTATAAGAGTCAAGTGTCTCTGGCTGGATTTGAATTCCCATCCTTCTGACTCCAAGACCAGTATTCCATTCACTGTGCAGGCTTATAAATTTGTACCAATTATATTCTAGCTTCTAGAAGGATTACTTTGCTAAATTCAAATATACAATTGTATTTATTGAGATAGAGTCTCTGAAAAATCTTTTCCAGATAGGAGCATAGACATAGAATTGGAAAAGCAGTCTAATGCCTGTGAACCCTAAAACTGTAACCATAAGAATATAGAGTTTAAAATAACAACAAAATAATATAGATAGAAAATGAACCTGCATTCTCGGGGATTTACTGATAAACCCATATGTGAGGACCATCCAAGATTGTCACCCTGAAATGAGAATGAAATTTGTCTTCTAGACAAAAACCAAGAATAGATAAATATTGACCTTCCTTGGTGACCTGTCCATAGTAATTGCACATTATCTTTAGCAGATATTGATTTACATAGATTATCATCTATGAACAGTTTTTGTCTGAACTCTGGTTATCTCTTCCTGGGAGGATGATATTCTTACATTGTACTCCCTTTAAATTCTTAATTTTTAATTAGGGAGGAAGGTGACCTATATTATGTCTAGTATATTCTAAAAGCAATTAATTTTCTATCACAATATAATTAGGACAAATTATTCTTTCATGTGCCTCAATTTCACTAATTTGGTTTAATTTACAACTGAGTTGTAACAGAGTGATTTTGTTTATGTTTTATTTCCCCAGAGTAAGAAAATTACATGAGTTTGATAATGAATTTATACCCACTTCTTCCTGGCTCAACCTTTAATGCTCCCTCAACTCTTCTTCAATTTGTTTCCTAGGATACTTTGTTGAGTTTTAGAAAATGCCATTCATTTCAATATCCATCAGAACAATATATGTTCTAGAAATTCCAACATTCAAACTGATTTGTTCAGTAGAATACATTCTGTATTTTCTTATAATTTCTTGGAGTCATATATTCCTTTTCATAAATGATGTAAAGGTGTTCCCTGAAAACAGATTTCCATGCCTGGAGATGGCCCTGGATGGCAGGGTTAAGTGTCCTGCACAGGGTCAAACAGTTATAAACATCAAGTGTCTGTAGCTGGATCTGAATTCCCATCCTTCTGACTCCAAGGCCAGTACTCCATTCACTGTGCCAACTACATCTTCCTGAATGTCTCTTCGGCCAGGAAGCTCCCCAATTATACTCCCTATAATATAATAAAATGATATATCCTTAGAATCCATTTCCATGAGAAGATGGTAAAATAGGAGCATCATGTGGGGAAAAAAAACAGGAAATAATTAGGATGCTCTACACTCTGAAAATAAATTTGGCTGACTTTTCAGTTTTCTTAAACATTGTCAAAGAAATAGAAGTTTCTAGAATCAGAGTTTTCTCATTTTTTTATTCCCAGTAATATTTTTTGAATGACACTCTCTAAGGAATTTCTGGAAGTTGGGTAAGGTATGATACTGAATTTATTGTGTTTCTAAAGGAAAGAATAACATGGGGTTGGTGAGAAAAGCAATTAAGAGAGTTTCAATTAGCTTCTACTGGGTAGAAGAGCAAGATCAGAGAAAAGGGAAGAACACAGCTCAACTTGGTTGAGATGATAATCATTAATGATGGAGAGAAGTAAGAGTGGTTCAGTTTATATTTGACTTTCTTTTTTGTCTGCCAAAGATAACAACTTTAGTGCTAGAAAGAACATAAATAAACGAATACTAGAGTTTTATTAGTCAGGGTAAATGAAGAGATAATATAGTAAGAGCTAACCCTTCAATTCAATTAAGTAGGCTTAAGCAATCATGTTAAAAATTGATAGTATTTTAATATTATCCTTGTTTTTATTTTCTTGTCAAGAAAACTATTATGAATTTCTGTTTCCTTCTACTGCAGACAAAGGTCTATATGATCCAATCTATAGTTTTCAAGGAGCAATGCATGGCTGTGAGAGTTGGACTATAAGGAAAATTGAGTGTTCCCCAAGTAATGGTTTGGAATTTGGGCTGTAGAGAAGACTTTTCAAGAGAATCTAGTAAAGTAAAGAGATTAAAGTAGTCAATGCTTAAAGAAATTAAATTCAGGCAAATCATTAGAAGGTGAAGTATTGGAGCTTGAGCTTAATAATTTGGCTATGTAATGAGAAGATGAGAGTCACTGGAAAAGTCCTTCATGTTGGAAAAGATTAAAGACATAAGGAAAAAGGGATAGTAGAGAGTGAGATGGATACAAAGTGTTATGGAAGCAATCCACATGAGCTTGGACAAACTTTAAGAGATAATTGGCAATAGAAGGTTCCAGCATGTTGAGGTTCATAAAGTCACCAAGAGTCTGATTTTACTGAATAACTGAACACCCATCACAACAAAGTATTGGTATAGTTCTTTAAGGACTACAAAGATTTTTCTTAAACTATTTTGATTACTCATCACAGCTCTGAGAAATACAATTTACCCAAATATATAGAGGAGAAAATAATCTCAGAAAGGTTAAATGATTTTATGAATGTTACATGTCTAGAAAAAACAAAGACTGTATTTGAGACAGTTTCTCCACTGTGCTTTGGTGCCTGTCCAATGACTTACATGGTCAGCTACAGAAAGAACTGGAGATTTGATTGTTGAGTAAATGACACTGACATTTGAAATATTGTGGTAAATTGGATAAAGACCAGAGGATTGGAGAAGGCAAATATTGGATGAATTTTGAAAAACATTAAAAAATAGAATCTAAAATTTACAGGAGGAAAAACTTGACTTTAGTTAGAGGAGAAATTTTAGAATACATGCATGCAAAAATAAGTCATGTATATGCATGTATATACCCGGGATCCTGAATGAATATCTAAAAAGAAGCAGCAATAAAACAAAAAATGAGAATATCTCCATTGTCTTTCTTGACAGAATTGCAAACTTGATTATTTTTCAATATCCTCCTTAGATAACTGCATACTTATGCTCATTTTATTATAATTATCATCTAAGGTAACTAATAAGTATATTTTTCTTAGAAATCACTGATATTAACTATCCTTCATTGATTAATTACTCAATTTACTTGAACTTTCAAACCAATTGATAAAATAGATACAAAATAAAGAAGAGAAATCTCATTATATCTAGTTCACCCATTTTTGAAATCTTTCTTTCTTTATGTATTTATGCATATACCGCTGTTGGTTGCTAAATAAAACCCTGGTGGCCATTTCAAGAGGATTGTATAGTGAGATCAGGCTTTCAGAATTGATAAGTTACCATTTGCAGATATATGTTTGATGGATAAAGGGAATTCTGGATGTTTTCAATTTTAGCACTTATTTGATGAAGACAATAATTCACATCTCCTTGCTTTTACACTATTTAGTAGTTGTAGTGTTACCAATTTTCATGTTGCTTTAACTCAAGTAGTTTAGTTTAGTGGGCCTAGAATATTTAACTGTCTGTCTAGCTATCTAGCTATCTACACACCTATCGCAGCTCTTTTACATGTACACACATGTACATGCATATATCTCTAAATAATCAAAATATAGCATTATTTCATCATAAAATAATGAAAGGAGTGGATTCAGAGAAAGGCTTGAAAACAGGGAGAATGAGTCAAACAGAAGAACAAATGATAGGATGATTACAACTTTGTAAAGAACAACAAGTTTGATAAAACTTAAGAACTTTGATCAATGCAATTATAAACCCATCCATTAATAAGCAGTTATAAAGCACCTTGTATATAAGAGGGATTTCACTAAGTGATTGGAATATGCAGTAGGGTGAAAGTGCTTACCATCGTGGAATTTTAAAATTAATAAGTAAATGCCTATGTACAAACAACCTATTCACAGAATATATGGGGAAAAGTCTTTGTTTTTTGCACCTCATTCTCCAAGATGACTATGATATGAGGGAGGGAATGTCATGACATGCTTGTGAATGAATTGGAGTGAGGGAATGCATTGCAAAGGCACTATGAAGGCTTTCTCCTCCAGAGCCATCTGAGTGCAGTGATCAGATATGGATCAGAACAACTGAAGATGACCCTACATTTGATGTAGTCAGGGCTAAGTGACTCCCCAGGGTCACATAGCAAGTTCATGTCAAGTTCCTGAGCTTGAATTCCAACTCCTGTCTTCCTGTCTTCAAGGCCATCTGAGATTATTGGTGGCATTGGTAGTGCTTTAGAAAAATCACTTTAAACTGAGTAGAGAGTGGCATAGGTTTTAGAAAAAGGCAGGGAGGTTGGGAAACCAAAATTGTAATAGTCCAAGTAATAGGTGATGATGGCCTTCCTCAAGTAGTGGCGGTAGCAGGGTTGAGAAGGGGCATATCTAAGAGATGTTATGGGGGTAAAAATGATAGATTTTGGTAACATTGATGGAATGGACTGAGAGAGTGAGGATGATACCTAGTATGTAAGACCAGTTGTCAGCAATCTAAAATACACTATTATGTTCCTTATACTTAGCCCTTTCAGTATAAAAATGGGTTATTGTTCATAGGCTGGGAAAATGTGGTTATTGAATAAAGAACAAAAAGATCAAAGGTTTATTCTCTTGGTCAAAACACCATGTCACTCTCTCCTGATTACTTAAATTGAAAAGAGAACTGACAGATGTAAGTAATGCTGAATTTCACATAAAAATCACAAAAGAAATGAAAATAACTGCGATTTAATTGACACGAACTGACAGGTTTTAAATGAAAGTGGGTTGTCTACTAATCATCAATCCCATGACTTGTTAAAATAAAAAATTCAAATTAGAAGAAATGTCCATTATAAATGAAATTCACAAAGCTTTTGAAAGCACTAAATTAAAGCTACTAAAGAGATCCCCAATATTCTCTCATTTTGGATAAAATGATGGTTCCTTAAGCAGGGTAGTTTAGTGATACAGTAGACACCACAAAACTTCGGGTCATAAAGATTTTAGTTAAAATATTTTTTTCAGATGTGTCCTAACTGTGTTTTTGGATTATTCATTTAAACTACTTTTGCCTTAGTTTCCTCATCTGTAAAATGAGGATAATAATACCTCCCTCTAAGGGTTGAGGATCAAAAGTGATCCTAATAGTAAACCAGGTAGCACAGGATCTAAAATGTTTGTAGATCTCACCAATATTTTTGATAATGTAGGTTTTTTATGAAAAATTGAGTGCAAATTTGTTTGCCCGCTCATCAGTATTGTACATCAGTTTCATGATGACATGCTTCTCCAGGTTCTGGACCATGGACCAGTGATTTCCTAGTCACCAATGTAGTGAAAGAAGATGTGTCCTTGCTTTCATGTATTTCAGTTCGATATTTTCAGTCATATTATCAAATGCCTTCATTGAGGATGAACAAGTCATCAAGGTCAGCAACCATGCTGATGGCAAAATTTGCAACTTGGAAAGGCTTCAAGCCAAGACGAAAGTGGAGGGAGTGTTGGGACATGATCTTCTATTTGCAGATGATTGTGTACTCAATGCAGTTTCTGAAGCTGAGATGCAACAGAGTATGGATCGATTCTCTTCTGCTTGTCACCTAATAATTAACATCAAGAAAACATGGGGTTTCATCAGGCAGAACAACACCATCCATATATAGAATTGTAGCAAATGGAGAAGCTTTGAATGCTGGGAATAATTTAACTTATCTTGGCAGTATATTTTCCAGAGATGTACATGCTGATGAAGAGGTTGACGCTCACATTGCCAGAGCTAGCTCAGTATTTGGAAGACTCCAAAAGAAAGTTTGAGAGAGAAGTATTAGACCGATTACCTAGCTAATGTTCTACAGAGCTGTTGTACTGACCTCTTTGTTTTATGCCTATGAAGCCTGAATATTCTAACAACACAAGGCTAGAATTTGAAACACCACTGTTTAAATTGTCTTAGGAATATTCAAAAGATCTCCTGCCAGGAGAAGATACAAGACCCACAGGTCCTTTCTTGAGGAAAACTTT
Organism: Macrotis lagotis; assembly: GCF_037893015.1. Classification (NCBI taxonomy): domain Eukaryota; kingdom Metazoa; phylum Chordata; class Mammalia; order Peramelemorphia; family Peramelidae; genus Macrotis; species Macrotis lagotis. The sequence continues at coordinate 808 of NW_027422501.1, read as the reverse complement.
CAGATACTCAAATACTACTATGGAAAATAATTCTGATGGATTGGGCATGTTGTCCAACTTCCAAATATTTGCTTGTGAAAAAGATTATTTTTAGTGAGAACTCACAAAGGGGAAGTACTCACAGAGTACGACAGAAAAAGTGATACAACGACCTTCTCAGGGTCTCTCTGAAGAAGTTTGGAATTGATTGTGCAGCATGGATAAACAATGGCATGGGACCCACCATATGTACCCTTATCAAAGAGGATGCTGTGTTCCTTGAGCAAGCCAGATGTGAAAAAATTCAAAAGAAACATGAGATGCAAAAATTTAGAGAACCCACACTAGGGGGTTAGTTGGACTACTTGTGGCCAACCTGTGGTGGAACACATCCACACGTGTGCATGCCGAACTTATATTTCTCCAAACAGTCACAGTCAGACACAGGGCTCTAAGTTTTGCCATTTTGATCCTCTTCAATGTTGAAAAGACAAAAACCAACCGCTAATACCAAATAGATTGACAAACTTTTATCATAAACTTTATCAAAAAAGCCATAACAACCTCACGAATTAAAAATTATTTTAAGTACCTGTGGAAATACTCAGTTCTTCACATATAGAAAAGAGGATTGTATAGATTAGAATTCAGAAGGTAGAACTGCTGGAGGGGTGTGTGGATTCAGACAGGAGGGCTGAGGACAGAATGATAATCATATTCTAGGAGTAGCCCATGGAAAAGGAGTGGGAGGATGGGGAGGAAAGATAAGGCAACAAGAATGATGCAGGGGAACTATGAAGAAAACTGTGAATATAGAAACTGGGTGGAG